>NW_028155725.1:107500-165000 GCF_963454915.1 Gymnoscopelus microlampas | reverse complement strand
GTCAAGGACCCCCACATTTTTATGTATCTGTCTGTGGACCCCCATCTGAAAATGTTTTGTGTCAGGGACCCCCACATTTATATATAATTGTCTATGGACCCCCATCTGAAATTGTGTTGTTCCAGGGACCCCCAGAAGAGAAGATTTATGTTAAATATATTATCACAATTATATAACTTTTTTCCAAACATTTCAATATTTTTCAAAACATATCTAAAATAGCAGATCTACAAGCTCGTAGCGCGGCATGAAGTGATGCGCTATGAACTTGTATATCTGCTATATTTAAACAGCCAACATTTAAAACATGTATAAAGTGGTTAAAATTATTTTGATGCTATATTAAACATTTTGCTGGGGACCCCCTGGAACCCCCCCAAGGACCCCTGGGGGTCCCCGGACCCCACTTTGAGAACCAATGCTATAAAGAACCATTAACCACTTTAACCCTTCATCGACCGATGTCTCCCAGAGTACTTTTACTTTTGATTCTTTAAGTACATTTTGATGCCAATACTTTTGTACTTTTACTCAAGTAAATGTTTAATGCCAGACTTTAACCCACTTTAACCCCAGTTAAATTAACTCTTATAAGACCTGAAGCCGATTCTACAAATGTCTTCTAAATCAACAGCATTCTGATAAACATATGTTTCTATATCAGTGGTGCTCAATCTTTTTCATGTCAAGGACCCCCACAATTATATGTATTTGACCGCGGACCCCCATCTCAAGATATTTTGTTCCAGGGACCCCCAGAAGCAAAGAATTTAGTTAAAAATGTCTGCTTTAAAACATATATATTCAAAGACTTGCACACATTTTTCACGATTTTTCAAAAATTTAGCAGATTTACAAGCTAATAGCACGGCACTCGGTGCCGCGCTATGAGCTTGTATATCTGCTATTTTTGAATGTGTAAAATAATGCCTTTTTCTTTTAGCTCAAATCAAAAAGTGACACAGATGCTTCAGGTCTTAAAGGGTTAACTTGTAACAGAGTATTTCTACATTGAAGTTTTGAGTTTTGACTTTTACTTAAGTAAACAAATTGAGTACTTTTTCCACCACTGCTACTAGCTCTGTGTTGTGAGCTTGTAGAGCTGCTATTTTTGATGAATGTTCACGTATTAGGACATGTCAACATTGGGATGCAGGGGTTTAACTGGTTAATGGTTCAAAGAAGGTTCTTTGAGGAATTATGTGTGGTTGTGAGCTTGTAGATCTGATTATTATCTTATATTTTTGATCTTATATTATCTGTTTAATATAGAAAATACAATAATAAAAAAAATGTTTTATGAATTAAAATCAGTTCCAGATTGCAGCTTTAATTAACCACTTGAACCCTAGTCACCCTATTCTGTAATAATAATACTAAAATAGCAGATCTTCAAGCTCACAACATGTTGCAATGCTACACGTTGTGAGCTTGTAGATCGGCTATTTTTGGTAGATTTGGTGTAGAGGGAAAAAGGAGAGAGAGAGAGAGAGAGAGAGAGAGAGACTTTCTTTAAAGCGAGAGACAAACACAAAGTGAACCAAATTAATTAATTAATTTGTGGATGGATGGAAAAAAGGGGGGAAAAAGAGTCAGCCTACTACCTGGCTCTCGACTCTCCATATATTATAGCAGTTAGTGTGTGTGTGTGTGTGTGTGTGTGTGTGTGTGTGTGTGTGTGTGTGTGTGTGTGTGTGTGTGTGTGTGTGTGTGTGTGTGTGTGTGTGTGTGTGTGTGTGTGTGTGTGTGTGTGTGTGTGTATATATAATTATAATATAATATAGAGCAGGGCTGGGCAACCTTAGGCACGGTGCCAACATTGGCACAGGTGAGGGTGATCACTGGCATAAGTGTGAGAGAGAGGTTCTTCTTTTAAAATTAAATATTCAAAATTAGTTAAATGAAGTCCCCTCACATCTATTTACAAATGACATCCTGCACTTAATTCTACATTCATTCAAACTCCTACTGTAACTCTGACTGGGGAAGAAGTCTGGGAGATAGGAGTCTAATGATCATTACATCCTGATATTATAATATATTATTAATATTAATATTTCCAAAGCAGAAGAAGAACTAATAAAGGTTGTTATTTCTAGCCAATGGACAATCAAATCAGTTGGAAATATTGAATTTTGATATGGTGTCATAGCACACTGACTATTAAGCAAATGAAAACATGGCACCTCATGTCAATACTTACATGTAGATACTTAAATAGCCAATTTTACATCGAGGTGCCCAGATGTCCCTATTGTAACCACCTATCCACCTACCCAGGCCAAGAGCAGAGAAACCCTCTGAATTCCCTGGAAGTTCTACTGAAGACTTTTCAGGACAGCCTCCAAGGAGGGAGGGGCTAATAGAGTATAAAAACAGTGTATGACACAGACAGACAGACAGACAGACAGACAGACAGATACTCACATTTTTTAAGGAGATGAGGTTCAATCCAGTGTTCTCCTCCATGATTTACACTGTAGGAAGCAGAAAAATAATGCATCAATGCCTGACTGTCTAACACTACCTGACACTATTATTACGGGGCCAGAGCTCAGCTCTGGACCTGTTTTGTTATTGGCAGTATTCTGTCACTTCTTCTTTTTCTTCTTCTGCCACTTTTCGCAGTTCTGGCTGAACCGTGCAGTCGCTTTTTACGAAACTCGGCCATATGGTAGATGGTCATGAAAAACTATCAAGAAATAATTCTCACAATCTTTCGTCCAAAGGTGGCGCTATAGCACTCAATTGAAAATGGCAACTTTGAACAGGTACAACTCATACCCTGTTTGACCTACAGCCATGAAACTTGGATACACATATGCGTCTCCTCATGCTGAACAACTTTCACCCTCTGACTTTTGACCTCTGACCTTTAGATCTCCCACCATTTTGAATTATATGAAAAACAGTCATTGGCTCCTAACTTCTGCATTTTTTCACTTATGGATATTCATGCCTCGTTTGGCCGAAAGTCGTGAAACTTGCTTACACTTGTGCCTTGACTCATGAGGAACACATCTATCGCTTTGACCAGTAAGCTCCGCCCTTAGATTGTCCGCAATTTTGAGCAGTTTGAAAAACACTTAAACCCAGGATTTTTCAGCTATTTGCGTGAAACTGTATCATCTGTGTGATCTCCTTTTTCACAGTTCCTTGTCTGTTGGTCCAATGGCGTCTCCCTTAAATGAGTGTCTCTCAAGGTCGCCAGTTCAAGCCTCATTTGGTGCAGACTTCATTTAAGTTGAATTGCAAACAACATGACTGTATCAATGAATACATGTGCAAATGGTAAAGATAACCTGAAATGCTTATTTGAGAGTACGTTTTTTCAATGTATTGGCTATCTACAATCTCAAAACTTTTCAGATAGCAACGTGTTTCTGAGCTTGTAGATCGGCTGCTTTCACTGTTTTCGGTTGCGAGGAGACATACAATTTCTCTATTGGTAAATGTTTTGTGAACCAGTGATCTTAGTGTTGGCTTGGTTCATGACAGAAGGCAAGAGTTTATGATCTCCAACAGACAACATCTACGTTGCAGCCTATTAGTCCGAAGGTTGAGAATTTGATTCCTGTTAATGGCAATAGGTTGAGATGTCCAATCAATCCATTCTGTTTCCATCTCTCTCTCTCATCAATTTATTCCGTTTCCATGTCTCTCTTCAATCTATTCCGTTTCCATGTCTCTCTCTCTCTCTCTCTCTCTCTCTCTCTCTCTCTCTCTCTCTCTCTCTCTCTCTCTCTCTCTCTTCTCTCTCTCTCTCTCTCTCTCTCTCTCTCTCTCTCTATCTCTCTCTCTCTCTCTCTCTCTCTCTCTCTCTCTCTCTCTCCAGTTTCCATGTCTATGTTGTTTTGTTTGTATAAGTCTATCATTAAACCGATCCCTAAATCAGCTAAGAATGACCCAAGGGTCCCTTTAAATTATAGGGGCATTAGCCTCATGAGTACGGTTTACAAACTATATTCAAGTATCCTGAACAGCAGGCTCTCTCATTATTTGGAGGTATCTGATGCACTGGCTGATGAGCAAAATGGATTCAGGAAGCACAGGGCCTGTATTGATCACATCTATACTGTAACCACAGTGATTAGAGCAAGAATTGAAGAGGGGAAATCTACTTATGCATGTTTTATAGACTTTCAGAAGGCTTTTTATTGGGTTAATACAGATTTGCTGTTCTTTGAACTACTCCAGAGTGGTGTTGATGGTAGATTTTACAAAGCTATTACAGCATTAAATCAGGTTCCTGTAGCATCTGTTCAAGTGAATGATTTTACTACTGGATATTACTACTGGTTTTCAACACCATTTGGATTGAAGCAGGGAGATGTTTTATCTCCCTCTTTATTCGCTATTTTTGTTAATGATCTAGTCCAGGAGATCAAAAACTCAGGCTTAGGGGTAATCTTGGATGATATTGTTGTAAACTGTTTACTTTATGCGGATGACATAGTCCTTCTGGCAGAGTCCGGAGATAATCTACAGAAGATGCTGAATATTGTTCAAGTCTGGTGCTCAAAATGGAGGCTTATGATCAACCAGAGTAAAACTCAGATCGTGCACTTTAGAAAAAAAGGTACAACAAGATCTTCTCAGATTTTCTCATTTGGTACCCTGTCTCTGGACTATACTGATGCATATAAGTACTTGGGCTTTACGCTAGATGAATTTATGTCTTATGATTTTGGAATTGGAATTTTGGCAGACTCTGCAGGTAGAGCTGTTGGGTCAATTATTAGTAAAATGAAATTCTGTAAAGATATTGGTTATTCCACATACTCACAGCTCTATGATGCATGTTAATAATGTTCCATTATTAAAGCATCCGGTGGCGCTGCCCTGCGGCGACACGGAGTAGAGCCCATCTGCATTGTTTGTCTTTTTATTTTATATTGTCTCCGTCAAGTTACTGTGTTTATGTATGTCCGCGTCTGATATACTGCACATTGCACAGAGGACGGTTTGATACTAAATTGGACAACGAAATGTCGAAGAGAGGAATGACCTGGAGGAGGATGGAGTGGCTACTCGTAGCATGGCTAATCCTGGTTAGCAGCAACTGGGCTGTGGAGTGCCTAATGTATGAGGCTACGGGTGAATGTCTGGTGTACAGCGGGACGGACCTGCTACAGCTACGGGAGGGCAAGATACCACCACCGCCGAACCTGCTAACCTGTGTCCCCAGGTAACTGATGCGGCAGGAGTTACTGCGGCAACCCGGACGGGCCAGGAGAAGAGGAAGGAAAGGCGGCGTCAGACAGCGGGCTAGGAGAGCGGCTAAGCTGCCGCTACCAGCCATACTGCTGTGCAATGCCCGGTCGCTAAGGAGGAAAATGGGCGAACTACGGACACAACTTAAGGTCAGCTATGAATACCGTGAATCGGGGCTATTAGTGTTCACAGAAACATGGTTCCATGAGGGGGTATCAGATAGCCTCGTAGAAATTGAAGGATTTACGCTAATACGGTCTGACAGAGGGGCGGCTAGCTCTGGAAAGCAAACAGGGGGAGGCCTCAGTGTTTACATCAGAGACAACTGGTGCAGTAACGTCGCAATCAGGGACAACAACTGCAATACCGACCTCGAACTGTTATGCATCACACTACGACCATACTACCTACCTAGGGAGATTTCTAACATCTTTGTATGTGTCGTGTATGTCCCACCAGATGCTAATGCCACCAGAGCAGCCAGTCGGATTGCGGACTGTGTGCACCGGCACCTCCAGGACAAGCCTGATGCAACCATGCTTGTTTTGGGGGACCTGAACCATTGCAAGCTGGAGACATTCCTGCCGGGATTCGAACAGTATGTGAAATGCAAAACAAGGAAGGATAAAATCCTAGACAAATATTATGGGAACATAAAGGGGGCCTATGTAGCGAGGGCCAGGCCTCCACTAGGTACCACCGATGACAAAAATGTACGCATGTCCGACCATAACACTGTCCATCTTATTCCGAAATACCGATCTGTATTCAAATCCAGTAAGCCGGTTAAGAAGACAGTGCATATGTGGTCTACAGACGTCACTGAGGAGCTGAAAGGATGCTTCCTGTGTACTGACTGGGACACTTTCTTTGAGGATGCAGATATTGAAACGGCTACGGAGGCTATTACAGCCTATATTTCTTTTTGTGTTGATTTAATTGTGCCACAGAAAACTATAACGAAATATCCGAATAATAAACCGTATCTAACGAAGGAGATCAAAGAGTGTATTCGGAGGAAAAATGTGGCCTTCAGATCGGGGAACACAGCAGCCCTGAAAGCTGCACAAAAGGAGCTGAGCATTGAAATGAGCGTGGCAAGGAGGAAATTCAGAGAGCGCGCAGAACAAGACTTGGCCAATTTAAACACAAAAAGACTCTGGGACTCCATTAGGGAGATGACCAATATGAAATCAGAAAGGAAGCCTGTATTTGCTCTAGATGAGGGGGCTAGAGCTAATGAGCTCAATGATTTTTTTATGAGGTTCGAATGTGATACTTCCCAGGGTTGTCAGGATGTTATAAAAGGTCTGAACTGTGATGCTATTAATGACAGGATGGTGATAGATCAGGATACAGTGTGTAGAGTGTTCAAGAACATACAGACTAATAAAGCAACGGGACCAAACGGAATGCATGCTTCCCTTTTAAAAACCTGTGCTGAGGAATTAGCCCCAGCGTGGCACAAGCTTTTCCAACTCTCCTTAGACTCACATAAAGTGCCTGAACTTTGGAAAAAGTCAGTGATTGTCCCTATCCCTAAAAAAGCAAGCCCAACTGAGAATAATGACTATAGACCTGTGGCTATAACATCAAATCTAGTAAAAACACTGGAGAGGATTCTTACTGAGGAACTCCGCAAGGAGGTAGGACCTCGTCTAGACCAGTACCAATTTGCTTACTCTAAGAACCGCAGTACATGCGATGCAATCTCTACATTAGCCCATTTCACTCTGAAACACTTGGAGAACAAACTAGCATATGCCAGATTACTTTTTATTGATTTTAGTTCAATACAATACATCCAGATATTCTGTTACGTAAGCTAGCTCAGTTGGACGTGAACCCTTCTATAATAAAGTGGTACTTCTCTTTCCTCTCGGAGAGACCACAGAGGGTGAGATTTAACTCAGTGCTCTCAGAGGAGACACTATGCAGTACAGGGGTGCCCCAAGGAACAGTTAGTTCCTCCCTTCTGTTTACATTGTACACTGATGACTGTGTCAGCTCAAATCTGAATCAGTTTGTTTTAAAGTTCTCAGAGGACACTGTGATTATTAGTCTGCTCAAGAGCAACAGTGACATCGTCAGTCACACATCAGGTGTTGACAAATTCACAGAGTGGTGGGATCAACACCATCTGAAAATAAATGTAAGCAAAACACAGGAGATCCTAGTGGACCCCAGGTCCATAGGGGACCACAGCATGATCGCTATTCACAACCATAACATAGAACAAGTCTCCTCATACAAGTACCTAGGAGTACAGATTGACAAGGATCTGAGCTGGCATACACATGTTACAACTGTGTGTTCAAAGATACACCAGCGTCTACACTTCCTTCGAAGGCTTAGACTCTTCGGAGTCAGTCGAAATATTATGTTGACTTTTTATAGGGCCAGTATTGAGTCCATCTTAAGATACGGAATATCCAGTTGGTTCGGAAACCTGACGGTTGTGTACAAATCACAAATTACAAGACTAGTGAATATGGCGGGGAAGATTATGGGGATGTCTACCCCCCGATCAGGACCCAGGTCATCTTTGAGCAAGCAGTAATAAGGCAGGCCCAGAATACTATGTCTGATCCCTTACATGTACTGAACCTAGAGTATGATCTACTACCATCGGGTAGAAGGTATAGGACGCCAAGGTGGGAATATAATCAATATAAATATTCTTTCATTCCTATGTCAATCCAAATACTGAATCTAAGACTACAAAGAAGACTTTGAAATGTCTAGACGCACCTCGTTAAGGGAATATGTGCAGTATATCTTGTCTATGTGTTTACTGTTGTATTGTTGTTTTTTGTATTCTTTTCTTTGATCTGTTGAATGTTATATGTATGCAGTGGGGCTCTAACTCCAAGACAAATTTCTCTCTCGAGAAACAAAATAAAATGAACCTTGAACCTTGATGTGTTTGTCCTATTCTTGTTTATGCAGCTGGTGTTTGGGGTTTTAAGGATGTCAAAAAAGTAAATTCTATCCAGAATAGAGCCATAAGGTGTTTCCTTGGGGTACATGCATTTGCCCTTCTCTTGCAATCCAGGGAGATATGGGTTGGGAACCGATGGAGATTAGGCAAAAGGGAGAAGTGATACGGTTGTGGAACCGTCTCATTAATGTGCCAGAGGGTAGGCTAACAAAAAAGGTCTTCAACTGGGCCAAGGCTCACAATGACCCCTGGATAAAGGCAGTTTTTTCTATTCTCAGAGAGGCAGATTTGGCTTATATCTTTCATAATATGCTTCGTTGTAACATTAACCTGTTGAAAGAAAAACTAATTTGTAATTGCAAAGAGAAATAGTCAAACAAAATATGGTCTAAGCGAAAACTTAGATTAGATGTCCAGATTAAGCAGTGTTTTGGTACTGAGTCCTATGTCAAATCCTTTTTAACCAGAAACCAGCGGTCATTGTGTGCTCAGCTGAGAGCTGGTATCCTGCCTCTTGCTATTGAGGGTGTGCCAGAAGAGAATAGAATATGCAATGTATGTGACCTGAAAGATGTCGAAAATGAATTCCATTTTATGTTTTCATTGTACTCTGTATGACGATTTGAGGGTTCCTTTATTTGATGTAATGCAAAGACAAAAACCTGATCTATTCTGGCAAGATGATGATGGCCAAAAGTTGGAGTCGTTGTTTAATTATGAGGTATATAAGACGGCACATTTTGTTTCTAGTGCCTGGAGTAGAAGACAATCTCATCTCTTCAAATAGGTTCTTGTCCGGTCCTCTGTTAAGATGTGAGGTAACAGGCCCAATGTTGTATTTTAAGTTGTATTTATGTAATCTGCCATGGGCAGGAAGCTTGAGTGTTTTAGTTTGTTGTTTGTTTGTTTATTGTTTTGAATTATTATGTTGGTTCATCATTTGTTAAATTAAATGCTAGTGTCCTGTATGTCCATATGGGCTGGGCTTCCTTTGGAAGCATGACACTTTAATAAAGAAAAAATCAAATCAAATCAAATCAGAACACAGTCCATGTCTACTCACTCGACAGTCTCCAATCCAACAGATAGCATTTCCTGGCCAGAGTCTCCTGTATGGTTGCAGTTCAGCTCCAGGTGTTTCAGGTAGGAAGGATTGAGTTTCAAAGCTGAAACCAGAGAAGAACAGCCCTCCTCTGTGACCCCACAGCCTGACAACCTGCAGAGAAATAAAGACTTTAACAAACTGAACTTGATGTTCAAGTACAGATCCACACAAAAATAAACCACATTATTTACCTCAGGGTCTGCAGTTGACAAAGTGGACTCTTCAGTCCATCTGAAAGCTTCTTCAGTCCTGCATCCTTAAAGTTGTTGAAGCTGAGGCACAATTCTCTTAGGGAGGGAATAAAGCTGAGAGCTGAGGCCAGGATCTCACAGCATCTCTCTGACAACCAGCAATGAGTCAATCTAAAGGAAGCATAAAACACAACATGTCTGATTGTGTGCTATAGTACATTTAGCACACATTTAGTTTCACTCTCACACACCGACAACAAGGGCTTGGGTGAGTGAGGTGAGTGAGTGAGTGAGTGAGTGCCCATGCTAAGAATGCAGTGTGCCATCCGAGTCGGCAATAGGTTGTCAAATTTTTCAAAATCACACATAGCCTATGCAGGACATTGCATGAAGCAAAACAAGCATTTGCATCTCCCTAACACGAACAGTTTCCTCTTTCCAAAGAAGTATTATCATATTGATATTTGCATTCTTCATTCTGATCTTCTTAGATATTAAAATATCATCCAAAGTCTAGTGTAATCAGAGATGTTCAAGTTTTAAATGTATCTCAGTATGCCTGTACATACTGTAGTCACTATACCCAATCATCAAACGTGTTCACACTCCTCAAATGATTAAAATACATACTAAAACATAACTTATCAAACTAATTATGGTAAATTAATCTGACCTAAGTTTCTCCAGTTTACAATGTGGACTCTTCAGTGCAGCACACAGTCGCTCCAGATCTGAATCGTCCAAGGCGTTGTCACTGAGATCTAGTTCTCTCAAATGGGAAGGATTAGAGCTGAGAGCTGAAGCCACAACTTCAATGTGTGTCTTGTCGAGTCCACAGCCAACAAGTCTGTACAAAAAGATTGAATGCAAAATCAGAGATTATGACAATGAATTAGACCATGTTCACTGTCAAGGAAGATAACTAAGAGGCATTCTACCTAGTTATCCATTCATTAACATAAAGTAAGAACAGGAAACCAGAGAACAGAGTGAAACTTGCATGATGTATTAAGTAACTGTGTGTGTGTGTGTGTGTGTGTGTGTGTGTGTGTGTGTGTGTGTGTGTGTGTGTGTGTGTGTGTGTGTGTGTGTGTGTGTGTGTGTGTGTGTGTGTGTGTGTGTGTGTGTGTGTGTGTGTGTGAGTAAACCTAAGTAATGTCCATGTTCATTGTTAAAAGTCCATTCTCTCTACACCCCTTTACGAATGGTATGATCCAGTTCTCATTGGTGTTATGGTCTGTTACGTTACAAATAGCTAAAGAGGACTCTTGTGAATAGTACAGAGTTTTCCTGTTGTTCTGGTTGGTACCATGTTCTCTGTACCCTGTGTGTGTGTGTGTGTGTGCGTGTGTGTGTGTGTGTGCGTGCGTGCGTGCGTGCGTGCGTGCGTGCGTGCGTGCGTGCGTGCGTGCGTGCGTGCGTGCGTGCGTGCGTGCGTGTGTGTGTGTGTGTGTGTGTGTGTGTGTGTGTGTGTGTGTGCGTGCATATCAATGTAGTACCAGAATAGATACAGTTCAATATTAGTACTACTAGTAATACTGACTATAATTTGTACAGCCACATCTCTTGTGGTTGACTTACTAGCAGTGGTGTAATTTGTATAGGGTTGCTGTATGGGTTCTCATAACCCATACACGGTACTTCCACACAAGGGGGCCCCCCAGGAGGGGATTAATTAATTGATTTAAGTTTAATTAATTTGTTTTTGATTAACATAAAAATAGACGCCCATATCACAGTAAAGGCATCTGCTATTATATTTATTTTTTTTAATTTCCAATATATTATGTAGCCTATAGTTTTATATCCCCATAATATTATTTACATTATTTCCGCAATTCTCATTGACGAGAAGATTCCGGTGGTAATCAGAACACTCTCCCCAAAACACACTCGCCCCTATTCGTTTCGCGGACAGACCGCCACATTAGACCCGGGGCGAGCGTGTTTTGGGAAAAGCGTTCTTGTATTCCATTCCAGCCACCATGCGTCTATCTGGAATAGATTAACAAACAACCTCCTGTTGCTCCCAAGCTGGGGATCAGTTTGACCAAAACCAAAGGTGTTTAAGAGGAGGTGGAGACTATGTTGCGGCCGTCGGAGACCAAAGGATTTAGCTGTAGCAGCATCAGTCATTCTTGATGACAGGACCACTGGAACAGGCACTACGACCAGGTAGGGTCCAAGTGTTTCCAATTGGTCTGTACCTAACCCTATCCTTCAGATCCAAAGTAGACTTACTAGGTAAATTGTTTGCGACCAAAAGACCATGTATTATGCAAGTACATAATGAAGTTGACCAAAGTTTCTCAGCTGCATTTAAAATACATTTTCGTTATTATATTTAGCCTTTAAATGTCTTAATGGCCTTATACAGATCAAATTGTTAATGTGAACAGTTGTGGCTGTTTCTGAGTGTTTCCTTAATTTTAGACTAGTATAGGCTATCTTAGTTGGTTACTGTAAATGTTGTTTAAACCAGTGAAATTGGTGCATGTGATGCATCCATATCAAGGGCCCTTATGATACAAAAGCCCACAGCAAATAAAGTCGGTCTACGCCACTGCTTACCAGGAAACCACGAGAGATGTGAATCAGTTGTTGTATGTGATATAGCATTTGTGTAGAGTTGATGTTGGTTACCACCATATTTACATATTTTCATTATATATCAGTGGATATTGTTCTGATTAAACTGAAACACCATTTGTTTTTTTTTTACATATATTTTGACTAGAGGTTTGGACCGCTTTGCGGCCCTCACATCTAGACCAGATTAGCTCTAAGGAACGATGCTGTGGCTACAATGTTAAGATGTAGTGGGAAATGTAGTTTCATATTAACCGTGCAATATGTAAGTACATTGAAGGCGGGGAAAGAAGACTATATTATAGCCAGAGCTCTGATCAACAGTCGGTGGCAAGTTTCGGGCCAAATGGAGTGTTTGTGTGTTGAGCAACCCCAAACACATTTTGGAGGTCATTCCAATTAAAGTAGTAGGATAACTAGGACCTAGTAAGAACAGTGTTGTGCGTGCTTTGTGATCTTATAGATTGTTACTTATAGATCAGCTAGTATGACATGTCATAATATGGTATCACACGGCAAAAACAGCTGACGTTAACACTTGAGCCCTTGTTCAAACGTTGTCATTTTGTAACAACGACTCATGAAATAGGGCTCAAGTGGTCAGGAGTATTTTATGGTGTTCTATTGTGGGAGGAGGGGGAGATGGTGTGACTTATTATCCCATTTGTTTATTTGTTTCTTTGTATTTCTGTAGTTTGTTACCAACGAACTATAATGGGAAAAATATGTTTTGTGTTCTGAAAAGACAAAAAACACTAACTGAGCCTTTTTGCAGTTCCTCACAGCTGGGACCAGTGTGTGTCGCCCATTCTTTGATGTGTTGTATTTCTGCAGGTCCAACACCTCGAGAACCTCCTCTGACATCTGCAGCAATCTGACCAGAGCTGAACATTGGATCTCAGAGAGTTTCTTTCCTGATTCCAGGTACTGTTGGATCCCCTGACTTACTGAGTGGGCCTTCATCTCCATCAAACATTGAAAGATGTTGATACACCTGTCAGGAGAGCCACTGCAGGGATCCATCCTCTTCAGGTTGGCGATGGCTTTCTGGATCTCCTCTGGACTGTTCACTATCTGACCCAAAAGGCCTCCTAACCCGCTTTGGTTGGACTCCAGTGAGATTCCATGAAGGAAACGGACAAAGAGGTCCAGGTGGCCACTTTCACTCTGCAGGGCTTCTTCAATTGCAGCTTTCAAGAAGTCAGACAGGGAACTGTTGCTGTTGAAATCATCATTGTTCAGGAATGCCTTCAGTACCTCCATGTTCTTCTGTGTGAAACAGTCCAACAGGTAGACTGCAGCCAGAAACTCCTGGATGCTCAGATGAACAAAGCAGTAGACTGTTTTCTGGGAGAATTTACTGTCTTGTTTGAAGATCTCTGTGCACAGTCCTGAGTCCACTGGACCCTCTTTAATATCAAGGTGACATCTGTTCAGGTCTTCTTTGTAGAAAATGAGGCGGCCTTTCAGCAGATGTTCAAACGCCAGCCTGCCCAGCTTCAGAAGAACTGCTTTATCAGCCTCTGTGAGTTCCTGTATATTCTCATCCTGCTTTAGCCACTTCATCTTTGTCTGGACAAAGATGAAGTGGCTGTAAATCTCAGCCAGGGTCTTGGGAAGCTCTCCTCTCTCATCTGTCTTCAACTTGTGCTGCAGAACGTCGGCAATGATTGAACAGAAGACTGGGGTGTCACACATGATAAGGAGGTTCTTTGATGCTTTGACGTGTGAGATGATTCTGCTGGCCTGCTTTTCATCTCCGATTCTCTTCGTGATGTACTTCTCCTTCATTTCATCAGTGAATCCTTTCACCTCTATTACCATGTCAACGAAGCGTTCAGGGATCTGTTTGGCTGCTGCAGGGCGTGTGGTTATCCAGATTTGAGCACAGGGAAGCAGTCTCCCTTTGATGAGGTTGACCAGCAGAACCTCCAGTGATGCGGCCTGGGACAAGTCCTTAGAGCATTCATGGTGGGTTTTGAAGTCTAAGGTCATGTGGCTTTCATCGAATCCATCCAGGACAAACTGAACTTTGCAGGGACTCTTGTCGTAATTTGCCTCTCCTGACGTCTGCAGCTTGGTGAAGATGTCATTAAGGGCTTCTTCTGAGATGCATTCATATGTGGGGTTGCATTCATGAATTAGCTGAGCCAAACTAAACTTTCGGCCCTGCAGCAAATTGAGTTGGCGGAATTGGAGCACGAATGTGAGATGGGGATCTTGATCTTTTTTCTTTGCCCAGTCAGAGACATACTTGTGTACGAGAAAGGTTTTGCCAACTCCTGCTTCGCCAATCGACATAACTGTTCTCATGCGTTTGTTTTGTCCAGAAGGGTGTGTAAAGATTTCACTGAGTTGGATCTCCTGCCCTGTCTTCCTCTCCATCTGTGCAACCTCAGGTGACCTGCTGATCTCTGTGTCATCCACACGTGCGATTTTGAGACGTGTGTAACATTCTTCAAAATCCTTCTTATCCGCCCTTTGGACTGTCCCGTCAGGTACACATGCAAATGGGTCCTCTACTTTTGTTTTAAGCTCGTTTTGGTATTGTGTAATAGGACGTGTATCTTTTTGTGTTTTCACCAGGAAATCTGTAAGGAACAAAACAATTCCTTTAGATATTGAACAAAATGTTTTCACTTGACATTTTTATTACTATTTTTTTGTCCAGATCTTTTATACTTTACTTTGTTTACTTTACTTTACATTACTTTACTTTACTCCAGCTGTTTTGTACAAACCTGAGGACCCATGTTATCCCAAGATGATCTGACATGTCTGATGCAACAATGCTACATGCTACCATTATCAGAAACATGTTAACTGTTATACAATGTAATTTAATGAGTGTAAGTGTAATGTAAGTTTAATGTCCAATGAAAACTAAGTCAAACAAAACAAAAAATGTATTGTTCGAAGAAAGTTACTTGGCTAAAATATACATCTATATAATAGTAGGAATGACCCATCATTACATTATAAACAGCACTGACCTGAGACAGAAGCAGCTGTTCCTTTGGGTTGTGCTGCACTGGGCTGAGCGTTCCTGTTGTGAAATTCATATTTTTCTTTACTGACTATACTGCATATACAGTAAATCTAACATCCTATATAAACACAAACCAAAAATTGTCAGTAACTTAATTATCATATTCATAGATTATAACTAAGACTTATTTTGTCTCTTGAAGATCACCTAATGCAAAGTTAACACCACAGTGACACACATAAGATTAACTATATGAAAATATTGGGTAAACAATTCTAATTAATATTGTAAGACTTATGAATGTACTGGCATTAAAGTGAATCTCTTGGAAATAGAAAGAGGATAAATGAGAATGACACATGATAGTGAAAGCATCATGGCCTGAAAAGGTACATTGTCCTGTACTAATACAATGTTTGGCCTAAATAGGAACATAAATGAGTATTACTTACAGCTCATCAAGAAGACCCTTCTCATTTGCTTCAAGCCCTTTGTAGAAAATGTCTTTGGCTCTTCTGCTGTTAAGGAGATTGTATAGCTCCCTCATCTTATCCTGAGGGGTGATATTGCCCATCACATTATTGTAGCCCTCCTGGATGATAACACGCTCCTGAAGGAGCAGATCCAGGATGGGTTTGACCATGGACACTCTCTGAACCAGGCCAAGCCGGTGTTCATCGACAAAGTGATTATCTGAAGATAAGTGGAATGAAAATGTAGTTCTTGGTGATACGCTGGGCCAAACCCATTTAAACACGTTTCTGAACATTCTACATTTTAAAATGCAAAGACTTTCCATTCCTCTGTTAATGGAATATCAATCTGGGAACCCATCGTCAAATAAAAAGGAAAAACAGCGCCCTCTGCTGTTTTTCACATTTCCATTTGACTCTGGGACCCATGCTCAAGGACACCGGGGTTTTGGTCTGTCCTCAGCCCTCCACTTTCGGTGGTTTTCATTCCCACTAACAATATTTCTCCACGGAACACTAACACCATTTCTCCCAAAGAACATGGATCCTTTTGGTTATAAGCCCACTTGTTTCTATGATGAAAGAGCAAGTTAAAATGTTACTAACTTTCCGTGGTTTTGTCGGCTTGGAGGACGCTATTGTTAAATGAGTTTTGGTTTGTTTCCAGTGGGAAATGAGCGCGGAGATGTAAATCCCGCCCACTACATTTGATTGGGTAAAATGCGGCCTGCTTCCTGATCCGCCCACTTGTATCTACTGTGCATGGGTTTTCAACACGCCTCCAGACAGATTCAAGCGCAGCAATGAATCTGTTCTTGAGAGATTAATGGAATATTAGCAAATGTTTGTATACACCTATGTCTGTTTTGGGGGGAATTTAAATGGCTCATCAATCATTGGATTAGCCAACAATCCTTCCAGTATAAAAATATATGGATGGAAAGTGATCATGTGAATGGAATGTTAGATCTGTTTCATTATGATGTATGTGACCCTGTTTTAACTTAGTACTGTATATGAAGCACTTAAAGGAATACTACAGACTACAGGTAAAGAATGTGAACAGCTCATAGCACATCTATTCATAGTGTCAGCTTACCTTTAGCTTTAGAGACTCCTGTACTTGTTGACGTTGGAGTTGACATTGGTGGGTCAGTGTCTGTAGCTTCATGCTGGTCTGATGTTACAACTATTGTTGAGTTAGAAAAGACAACAGACTTGTATAAGAAACCTGGTATTACATGACAGTAACTGATATTAAGTTAATTGCATTTGTGTGTCTCAAATGCAGTGCACAAGGTTTTTTCTGGAACCTGCCTGCTGCACTCTGTGAAATATAGAAGGTGTTCCGTCACCTCAAATGCAGATAATACATTTTTATTTAGCTTTCACATTTCCCCTCCATTTCCCTTCCAGTTATTGAAAAGGACCATGGATGAAAAGAAACTGACTTGGGTTTGTAAATCGCCTCAATAACCATTATTATTCGCTGTTAAAAATGGTTGCCCGTGAGTCGGATGGTCTGACTCCTACTCCTACACTCACTACATTAGTGGCAGAGGCTCTGCAAATAAGGCAGAGGCTGCAGTAAATAAAACAATGTTCAAATTAAATTAAAACACACATGTGAGCAAACTAACTGTTAAGATGAGTCACTTACCTAGCTCAATGCATTGATGAAGGACTTTTTCTTTATAAAATGTTTTTAGCCAGAAAAGTGAAAGTATACTGTGTAAATATAGGCTTGTAGCTCACATGTAGTGTATGGTGAAGCCTTTCTTAAAGGAGTCCCCGGTAGGAGACTTGAGTTGTCTCCTACCGGTCATCAAATTATTGGCTCAGGAAAGCGACAAAAATTAAAAAATCTCCATGAATTCAAGGCTTCATTAGGTGAGTAATTGATAGAAAATAAGTATTTTTTTGGGTGAACTACTCCTTTAATGAACTAAGCACCTATTGTCTACAATATTAAATCCCTAGCTTTATATTTCACATTTATAATCAATCTAAAGTACCTAGGCCTACACAAAGTCAGTCAGGCTAAACACGTACTCACATTGGCCCCGATTCGCTAAGCAATTTACGACCATATTTTGATCGTACCGGCATTCAATCTGCCCGTTCTCAAGTCAGCCCCAGAGGCGTCGTTAGAATGCTTTATTCTTCATGCAAAATAAATGACTAAACTAGATGATAAACAGTGACAAACCTCAAATTAAATAGTATATGCCCAACATTTGTCAACACATATATATAAAAAAGAAAAAATATGTCAAACGATGTATTGCTTGTAGCCGATGCATAATAGACCATATGTAAAGACATGATGCAGATTCCACCACTCCCCCCCCCCCCCCCCCCGCCAGGCTATCAGTTGTATTTAGAGCTGATTTATTAGGTCCCTCAGAGTATTTTCCAGTGTCGCCCTAGGCTGCCCTAACGCGTCTGATATCTGGTCTAGAGGAGCGGGTTCAAAATCTCCCAAGAAAAATACTGCGGGATCCCATTGGCAGGGCCAGGTTAACTTAAGAATGGGCCCTAGGCTAAGCCCGATTTTTGGGGTGCCCCCACCTCGCTACATAATGTAAAATATATGGTGCTTATCCGCTTGCCCCAAATATTAACTAGGTGTCCGGAGTATTTGTGTAATGTATTAGTCCATATTCTTCAATAAAGAAGTGTTTTAATCCCGCCTGTGACCGAACGCCATTTCCCCGCTCGTTTACTTCCTGTTTACATTGAGTGTAATTCCGGCTTGCACCGGATGCGCTCCCTCACTACCGCCCATTGGGAAATTCCGACAGAATCGGCCATAGACAGGATTAAAACACTTCTTTATTGAAAAATATGGATTAATACATTACACAAACACACCGGACACCTAATTAACATTTGAGGCAAGTGGGTAAACACCTTATATTTAGCATTTGTACATGTTCGGAGAAATACAGGCTTTACTGGTGACATTCCAGGGCAAAATGGTGGGGTGGTCGCTGTTATGTTTATCTACTTACATAAACAGCATAATAACGACTCAAACAAGGTTAGAGAGTTTATCCATTGTTTACTTATTCAACGCGCTTATACTACAGACACGGTCCGCTAATGATGACGTAACAACCTATCTTAAAGGAACTGTAAGCTGCCAATATAATAGTAGTGCCAAGACTCAAATACATAACAATTCCTCCCTTCTATTTTTTATGTACTCTAAGTCAATCTCAACCAAACAGAAATTAAGACACCATAACAAAATATTATGAATGTGATACAGAATACAGAAACTTGACTTTGATTTTGTTTCTTTTCTTTGACAATCGGCCCAATAGTCATTGGTCCAGGGTCTTGTTGTCCATATCAGTGTTAACTATAACTGTAATAAATTCCCTTCTCTTTTGTTTTGAGTTTCACGTTACGTTCGTTTTGTTCAGGCACCCTTTTGGGCAGCTAAGTTTTCCACTTCAGTCAGGCTTTTAGGTAGCCCTGCGAGTGTTGGGGTCCTCAGTGTTTACATTGAACTCACGTTGAGACGGTCCGCAGCGTCTCACGTCCCTTTATTTGTATGAGTGCGTTCATGAAGAGTAAGTTACTAGAGTCCCAGCTGGCACGCGACGTCATTTGACGTTGTTATTTAGTTGAATTTAGGTTGCGACGTTGGTCAACCAAAATCCAACGTCAGAACAACGTCTGATATGGACGTCGTATTAACGTATTTATTTGACGTCAACTGACGTTGATATCTGGTTGATTTTAGGTTGTGTCGGTAAGTAACCAATTCTCAACGTCTGTTCAACGTATCATACTAACGTCAAACTGACGTAGAACACTGACATGCTGTTGTCGGGTATTGTGACCAAAACCCAGTGTCTGCTCAACGTTATAATGCTAACGTCCACACAATGTTACATTCTAACATCAATAAACGTAGATATCTGGTTGATTTTAGGTTGTGTTGGTAAGTAACCAATTCTTAACGTCTGTTCAACGTATCAAGCTAACGTCACACTGACGTAGAATACTGACATGCTGTTGTCGGGTTTTGTGACCAAAACCCAATGTCGTCTTAACGTTAGTATGCTAATGTCCACACAATGTTACATACTAACATCATTAAACGTAGATATCTGGTTAGTTTTAGGTTGTGTTGGTAAGTAACCAATACCTAACGTCTGTTCAACGTATTATACTAACGTCGAACTGACGTAGAATACTGACATGCTGTTGTCGGATATTGTGACCAAAATCCAATGTCTGCTCAACGTTATTATGCTAACGTCCACACAATGTTACATTCTAACATCATTAAACGTAGATATCTGGTTGATTTTAGGTTGTGTTGGTAAGTAACCAATTCTTAACGTCTGTTCAACGTATCAAGCTAACGTCACACTGACGTAGAATACTGACATGCTGTGGTCGGATATTGTGACCAAAACCCAATGTCTGCTCGACGTTATTATGCTAACGTCCACACAATGTTACATTCTAACATCATTAAACGTAGATATCTGGTTGATTTTAGGTTGTGTTGGTAAGTAACCAATTCTTAACGTCTGTTCAACGTATCAAGCTAACGTCACACTGACGTAGAATACTGACATGCTGTGGTCGGATATTGTGACCAAAACCCAATGTTTGCTCGACGTTATTATGCTAACGTCCACACAATGTTACATTCTAACATCATTAAACGTAGATATCTGGTTAGTTTTAGGTTGTGTTGGTAAGTAACCACTACCCAACATCTGTTAAACGTATTATACTAACGTCGAACTGACGTAGAATACTGACCTGCTGTTGTCGGGTATGGTGACCAAAACCCAGTGTCTGCTCAACGTTATTATGCTAACGTCGACACAATGTTACATTCTAACATCATTAAACGTAGATATCTGGTTAGCTTTAGGTTGTGTTGGTAAGTAACCAATACTCAACGTCTGTTCAACGTATTATACTAACGTCGAACTGACGTAGAATACTGACATGCTGTTGTCGGGTATGGTGACCAGAACCCAGTGTCTGCTCAACGTTATTATGCTAACGTCCACACAATGCTACATTCTAACATCATTAAACGTAGATATCTGGTTAGTTTTAGGTTGTGTTGGTAAGTAACCAATACCGAACGTCTTTTCAACGTATTATACTAACGTCGAACTGACGTAGAATACTGACATGCTGTGGTCGGGTATGTTGACCAAAACCCAGTGTCTGCTCAACGTTATTATGCTAACGTCGACACAATGTTACATTCTAACATCATTAAACGTAGATATCTGGTTAGTTTTAGGTTGTGTTGGTAAGTAACCAATTCTCAACGTCTGTTCAACGTATCATACTAACGTCGAACTGACGTGGAATACTGACATACTGTTGTCGGATATTGTGACCAAAACCCAATGTCTGCTCAACGTTATTATGCTAACGTCCACACAATGTTACATTCTAACATCAATAAACGTAGATATCTGGTTGATTTTAGGTTTTGTTGGTAAGCAACCAATTCTTAACGTCTGTTCAACGTATCAAGCTAACGTCACACTCATGTAGAAAACTGACATGCTGTGGTCGGGTTTTATGACCAAAACCCAATGTCGTCTTAACGTTAGTATGCTAATGTCCACACAATGTTACATTCTAAAATCATTAAACGTAGATATCTGGTTAGTTTTAGGTTGTGTTGGTAAGTAACCAATACTCAACGTCTGTTCAACGTAATATACTAACGTCGAACTGACGTAGAATACTGACATGCTGTTGTCGGGTATGGTGACCAGAACCCAGTGTCTGCTCAACGTTATTATGCTAACTTCCACACAATGCTACATTCTAACATCATTAAACGTAGATATCTGGTTAGTTTTAGGTTGTGTTGGTAAGTAACCAATACCCAACGTTTGTTCAACGTATTATACTAACGTCGAACTGACGTGGAATACTGACATGCTGTTGTCGGGTATGGTGACCAAAACCTAGTGTCTGCTCAACGTTATTATGCTAACGTCGACACAATTTTACATTCTAACATCATTAAACGTAGATATCTGGTTAGTTTTAGGTTGTGTTGGTATGTAACCAATACCCAACGTCTGTTTATCGTATCATACTAACGTCGAACTGACGTGGAATACTGACATGCTGTTGTCGGGTATGGTGACCAAAACCCAATGTCTGCTCAACGTTATTATGCTAACGTCCACACAATGCTACATTCTAACATCATTAAACGTAGATATCTGGTTAGTTTTAGGTTGTGTTGGTAAGTAACCAATACCCAACATCTGTTCAACGTATTATACTAACGTCGAACTGACGTAGAATACTGACATGCTGTTGTCGGGTATGGTGACCAAAACCTAGTGTCTGCTCAACGTTATTATGCTAACGTCGACACAATGTTACATTCTAACATCATTAAACGTAGATATCTGGTTCGTTTTAGGTTGTGTTGGTATGTAACCAATACCCAACGTCCGTTCATCGTATCATACTAACGTCGAACTGACGTGGAATACTGACATGCTGTTGTCGGGTATGGTGACCAAAACCCAATGTCTGCTCAACGTTATTATGCTAACGTCCACACAATGCTACATTCTAACATCATTAAACGTAGATATCTGGTTGATTTTAGGTTGTGTTGGTAAGTAACCAATACCCAACATCTGTGCAACGTATTATACTAACGTCGAACTGACGTAGAATACTGACATGCTGTTGTCGGATATTGTGACCAAAATCCAATGTCTGCTCAACGTTATTATGCTAACGTCCACACAATGTTACATTCTAACATCATTAAACGTAGATATCTGGTTAGTTTTAGGTTGTGTTCGTAAGTAACCAATACCCAACGTCTGTTCAATGTATTATACTAACGTCGAACTGACGTAGAATACTGACATGCTGTTGTCGGGTATTGTGACCAAAACCCAGTGGCTGCTCAACGTTAGTATGCTAACGTCCACACAATGTTACATTCTAACATCATTAAACGTAGATATCTGGCTAGTTTTAGGTTGTGTCGGTAAGTAACCAATACCAAACGTCTGTTTAACGTATCATACTAACGTAGAATACTGACATGCTGTTGTCGGATATTGTGACCAAAACCCAATGTCTGCTCAACGTTATTATGCTAACGTCCACACAATGTTACATTCTAACATCATTAAACGTAGATATCTGGTTAGTTTTAGGTTGTGTTGGTAAGTAACCAATACCCAATGTCTGTTCAACGTAATATACCAACGTCGAACTGACGTAGAATACTGACATGATGTTGTCGGATATTGTGACCAAAACCCAATGTCTGCTCAATGTTATTATGCTAACGTCTACACAATTTAACATTCTAACATCATTAAACGTTGATATCTGGTTAGTTTTAGGTTGTGTTGGTAAGTAACCAATACCCAACGTCTGTTCAACGTATTATACTAACTACGAACTGACGTAGAATACTGACATGCTGTTGTCGGGTATGGTGACCAAAACCCAGTGTCTGCTCAACGTTATTATGCTAACGTCGACACAATGTTACATTCTAACATCATTAAACGTAGATATCTGGTTAGTTTTAGGTTGAGTTGGTAAGTAACCAATACCCAACGTCTGTTCATCGTATCATACTAACATCGAACTGACGTGGAATACTGACATGCTGTTGTCGGGTATAGTGACCAAAACCCAATGTCTGCTCAACGTTATTATGCTAACGTCCACACAATGTTACATTCTAACATCATTAAACGTAGATATCTGGTTAGTTTTAGGTTGTGTTGGTAAGTAACCAATACCCAATGTTTGTTCAACGTATTATACTAACGTCGAACTGATGTAGAATACTGACTTGCTGTTGTCGGGTATTGTGACCAAAACACAATGTCTGCTAAACTTCAAGATCCCCTCAACATTCAAACCTCATTAGATGTAGATATTTTGCTGGGTTAATGTGGCTGTTACTTAAACAAAATCCAACACGGTCTGGCTGTAGAATAGGACAATAAGTATTGAGGGTTGTGACATAGAGTAATGATCTAGCATCTGCTTAACCTGCAAAAGTCCAACCAGATCAATTTGTAGCTGTTTCATCTGTGATCAACTATATTCTTTCAGATGAGCTACAGGGCCACCCCATGGCCCAGAAAAGTGTTTGTGCAGTTCTATAACCCTCAGCCTTTTCCAGATAACTGAATTTGACTTTCAGACAAATACCATCAAGTTGCTCCTGGGGCACATGCCAGCAGCCCACCTATAGTGAACCTGGGGCTGTATGTGAGACTGATTAGCTACAGGTTTCTTTGCTAGTGTGGATTTAGAGCCAAGGCAACATGGTTAAGGCCAGTTATACCTTTTCCCTTCTGCTTTAGCAGATGTTAGTTGTCGGTGATCAGCCAGCTGCATCTTAAAGGAATGCGACCGACAGTGAGGTAGGTAGACAGCCATGTCAACTCTTTATCGTCAATAATTTGCCCTTAGTTTGCTTCAGGAGACCTTCCTTAGTTCCAGAGGGCAAATTCAGTTTCAGCTTCACACAGCTTATGGCTGCTCAAATGTTTTATGTTGAGCGCTTGGGGTGGGTGGACTGTAGGGGTGTGTCTTGCTCAGGACACCTCGCCCCGTCCAGGGCCTTTGAGGCAAACCGGGGACCTTCTGATTATCTAACCAGTAACCTATGCTGCCCTAAATAATAAACCCATATGAAAAGAAATGCATCAATACATTAAAATGCATAGACTCCGGCCTACCTCAAAACCAGGGTCTTCCTTAGTTGTGACATATGGAGCAAGAGTGTGTGACTGTGACACCGTTTATCATCCACACCACTATGTACTGCTGGGTGGACGGACGGACGGACAGACAGACACTTTTTTTTGTTATCCTTTCAGCCTAAATGTCTGACTGTACCTCATACTGTTTAAATTTCTAATACAGCAATCAATCAATCAATCACAAAAAGTTAAATAATTGTTTGCCCTGATATGTAGTGGTGTAGAATAATAAAGTATCAAAAGATGGAAACACACAAGTGAATTTAAAAAATACAATACTAAGTATAGTACTTGATTAAATGTACTGCTTTTCATCATTGCTCATGTTTCATTGCTGTTGCAGTTCTTTAGTTTTGCATTATATTAATTGTTAATCAAATAAATGGTAGAAGGAAATATTTCACTTTTTGCATTTCAGCATGTGTCATACAGTATGACACATAATGTGTTACAATGCAAACTTACATTCCCACAAAAATACATTTCAAACTGGATTGTCAAGTGCCTCCTCCAATCACTGAGCAGTATAGCAATGTTCTGCTCTTTCATTGGACGACTTTTGGGCAGGACCACAGTTGTATAATACCAGACTGGGCGGGGCAAAAGTAACTGAATGCAGTGCTGCACAGTGCAGTTTGAATTGGAGGAAGAGAGACATGTGTGTTTGTGCATGCCATGGAGATGTTTATTTGAGCCTCCCAGGACTTCTAGAATCACAATCTTTTGCACAGGTGAGTTAATAATTAATTTCCTTCTAACTTCAAATGAAATATTTGACCGTTTGTTTAAAAAAAAAAGTTCTACATTCTGTTTATGACTGAGTGAGGTGATTCCTTCAGCTTCACATAGGCACGTGTTGCAAGTAAGTAACCAATACCCAACATTTGTTCAATGTATCATGCTAATGTCATATTGATGTAGAATAATTACATACTGTTGTCTGCTTAACGTCTTTATGCTAACGTCCACACAATGTTAAGTTGTAACATCATTAAATGTTGATTTTTTGTTGGTTTTAAGTTGTGTTGGTAAGTAACCAATACCCAACGTCTGTTCAACGTATTATGCTAACATCATATTGACATACAATACTGACATACTGTTGTCGGGTATTTTAACCAAAACCTAACGTCTGCTTAACGTCATTATGCTAACGTCAACACAATGTTACATTCTAACATCATTAAACGTTGAAATCTGGTTAGTTTTA
The DNA here is from genome assembly GCF_963454915.1 of Gymnoscopelus microlampas. Classification (NCBI taxonomy): domain Eukaryota; kingdom Metazoa; phylum Chordata; class Actinopteri; order Myctophiformes; family Myctophidae; genus Gymnoscopelus; species Gymnoscopelus microlampas. Next base: position 139,514 of record NW_028155725.1, on the reverse strand, counting down.
AGTTGTGTTGGTAAGTAACCAATACCCAACATCTGTTCAACGTATCATGCTAACGTCGTACTGACGTCTACTGACATACTGTTGTCGGGTATCGTGACCAAAACACAACGTCTAAATAACGTTATTATGCTATTGTCTACACAATGTTAACTTCTAACATCATTAAACGTTGATTTTGTGTTGGTTTTAAGTTGTGTTGGTAAGTAACCAATACCCAACATCATGTTCCAGCCCATATTGAATGTAAATGTCCACAGACGTTTCGGAAGGCAGAGATAGCCTATCTGATGATCAGTTTTTTCTTCTCAATTACTATAGTTGTATGAATATGTATGTCCAAGCATAATCAACATATCAGCTGCCTTCCACAGCACATCATGTGATGGTACTGTAAAAGTAGCTGCCAGGTGTAGACAACTGTATGTGAACTTCTTATTTCTTTTTGATATGCATTGGTTTGTAAAGTAACATTATAAGTATCCACCTGGCTTCATGTACTGTATGTTATGCTTTGTGTGTGTGTGTGTGTGTGTGTGTGTGTGTGTGTGTGTGTGTGTGTGTGTGTGTGTGTGTGTGTGTGTGTGTGTGTGTGTGTGTGTGTGTGTGTGTGTGTGTGTCTTCAGCTTCCAAACACCTCGGTAACAACTGTGATCCAGAAATGGTGAGCCTCCACCAATCCGAAGTAAGTACACTATGAGGGCGTTAATTTGAGGGGTAATATGTACTTAAATTGGTTGGAATTTTAAAATGATATTGAATTAGATGATCTAGGTTTCCCACAGTGAAATTCCTGGAAATATTTTGAAATGAGTTATGTAGGCCTTGAAAAGGTTTGGAATCAATCAAATGTTTTGGGGAAATGTTTGGTTCTGCATTGTTTTTGGCTATTGATTTTGTTCATTAAAAACGTGTCCCAAAATATGTCTAACATTACTCCAACTTTAGACAACCTGTTACCCGTCTTCTGACTTGAGGCAGTCGGTGTGTGCCCGGAGGGCACCTAGCTAGAGCAGTGGTTCCCAAACTCTTAAGCTCAAGACCCGGGAGGCCCGGGACCCAAACTAGTGAAAATAGCAGATCTACAAGCTCTGCTATTTTCACTACTTATTAAGCATTTGTTTTTTAATTTAGGGAATTTCTTTGATTATTTTTATATTTTTATTTGATTAAATACATTATTTAAAAAATGCCAATTTGTGAATGTTTTAGAGCGGCTCATGCAGAACGTAGAGCGGCAAATGCAGAGCGGCAAATGGAGAACGTATTTCTGAACGCACCCCTAATGTATAATGGACGCCACATCTCAAAAAGAACAGATCTACAAGCTAATAATATTTTGCAGCGTGAGGCATTTGTTAGTTTATCTGTTGTTTTTGTCACGTGATGCCTTCACTCGAAAATAATTCACTTGATATACATTCTGCAACAGAGGCCCTCGTCTCTGCAATGTCTGGGAAGAATGTCTTCAATGTGGCTTTTGAAAGACTATATATACAAATGTCATTTTTGTTATTTAGGGCATAGCACATAGCCTCATTATTGCCTAATGAATAATAGCCTCATTATTGTGCTGTATGATTGCTATATAGGCCTGAAAATGGTATAAAATACTCTGGAAAGGTTTTGAAAATGAATTGGTAGAAATGTGTGGGAACCCTGATGATAGTTTTCTTTTTACACATTTAAACATAGGCACAGATAAACTAATAAACATTAGACTACAGTCAGCAGTGTAATGTAAAAGCAGTCTTATAGTGTTAATAATGAAAGGGTAGGGATGTGATGTTTCACTCAACCGAAGATTCGATATAATTCACCATACTGGGTTCACAATACAATTTCCTCTTGGGTTTTCTCTGAAGTAGTTGTGCCATGATGGCATGAGGCCATAGTGAGAGGAAGTCTATTGTCCTAACTAACTATCTTGTGTCAAGTATGAGATGCCTTTTAAATCAGTTTATCTTTTTCTTATTTTCATTCAATCAGGTAAACCGCTGTATAAATGAGGCATCATCTACAGTATATGAATAGTTTTGATGCGATAGCAGCAATAATTTCTAAAGAAGTATTTGTATAATTTATTCGTCATGTCCCTGGTGTGTAAAGACCTTAAGAGGTGTAACAATAGAATCATATCTTAGCTGTTCACTTAATATTGCATTTTTCTTCTTGTGATTTTTACCATACTCTCAGGTTGTCATGGTTGGAGACACAGGAGGTACTTCATTGGATGATGCACCCAGAAGAATGATGCCGTTCCTCATGTCACATGAATTGACACTCCAGTACAACCTTTGTTGACATCATGGCAAGAATAAGTCCCCGGGGCCTGCGTCTCTTTGACGTTGTATATGGTAAGTTAAACATTTTAATTGCCCGATGTAACTTTGCCTTGACCTTTCCTTTATCTTTCTCATTTTAAATGTTGTAGGGGGGAATAAATAATAATACCTCAAGTAGAAGCATGCCACAGCATACAGTTGCCCTATTTAGCCAACTTTATGCTGGTGCCAAAACAGCATAGTTGTTTTGGCTGGTGCCAAAACAAGTTTGCACCAGTAGCTGTAACTTTTACAAGGAGTGCTACACAAAATTATTATTGATATATGATTATTTTGATATACGTTGGCAATTATGCCTAAGTTCAAGAGTTTGGAATCACTGAAAATTAAGTAAGTACAGCCAATACATTGATGATAATAATAAAATAATAGTAATAATAACAATAATAAGGGTAATAATAATAATAATAACTTATACTTATTCTTCAACATTTCTGTTTATTAAATAATTCACCATGTCCAGCAATATCTTTATAGACCTTAGGCATTTTAGATGTTATATTCTCTAGATATCCAGGTCAAATTTCACCCCATATTTTCAGTAGAATTTGTCGTACTTTGAGACTGGTTTGTATGAAACTTCTCATGAACCTTACGGTATAGCTGTTCCTAACATAGGATTTAGATCAGGCAATTGTGAAGGCCATTCCATCAGAGACAGTACTCATATCTGCAAACTCAGTTCATTTCAAAAGCATAATTTCTCACTGATTCCAAACTTTTGAACATATATCTGTCAGTCAATAAAGATGTTTCATAATGTAAAAATCAAGCTAGAGTTATTAAAATAGCTTATTTCTGTCATTTATCTTTAGGGGAACTAAAGAAGAATGGAATCCCTCAACAAATTAAACAGAATGATGCAGAGGAGACTCTCCAAGTGATTTACGGGAGCTCGTGATAGAGCTGGAAACAGGACAGTAAGAGAGACAGGCGTTATAGTCTCTCTCTCTCTCTCTCTCTCTCTCTCTCTCTCTCTCTCTCTCTCTCTCTCTCAGCAGCCCAGGTGCTCATCCAGGCTCTTGTCATCTCCCGCCTGGACTACTGCAACTCCCTCCTTGCTGGTGCTCCGGCGTCTGCCATCAGACCTCTGGAGCTTGTTCAGAAAGCTGCGGCTCGTCTGGTGTTCAACCGCCCCAAGTTCTCCCACACAACTATCCTTCTCCATTCTCTGCACTGCTGTAGCAGCTCGCATTCAGTTTAAAACCCTGGTGCTAGCCTATAGGGCAGTGAAAGGAACAGCTCCCTCTTACCTCCGGGCTATGGTCAATGCCTACACCCCTGCCCGACCACTTCGGTCTGCCACCTTGGGGCGACTGATTGCCTCGTCACTCAAGGGTCTTCTGGTCGATCGACACGGTCACGACTTTTTTCTGTTCTGGCCCCACAGTGGTGGAATGAACTTCCCACTGATGTCAGGACAGCAGAGTCACTGCCCATCTTTCGCCGCAGGCTGAAAACCCACCTCTTCAAGAAACACTACCCTTCCTCTTTGCCTGGCCTACTTGTTGTTAACTAGTTGTACGAACTATTGCTGTATTGTTGTACTTTTATTGGATCTTGTTTAGTCGATACACTTTTCGTATTAGCTCATGCTCACTTGATTTTGCTATTTTGTCTCATCTGTTTAAGAAAGTAGGTAGCAGATATATTGCACTTTCACCTTAGCGCTAGGTATACTCTTGGTTGCTTGTTTTTACAGGAAATGCACTTAAGACTTCTGGTGATTAGTAGTTTCGTTCCCTACCTATGTTGAAGGCACTTATTGTAAGTCGCTTTGGATAAAAGCGTCTGCTAAATGACTGTAATGTAATGTAATGTATTTACATTGTTTTAAGTGATTGTATCTACAGGAGTTAAACTCCTGTGAGAGTTAAACACTTATTAGTGTTATTTCTCTGTCTTTTTGACGTTTTTGCCCTTGGTACATATGTTATAGACATGCCTCAAATAATGCACTTCATTGTTTTTATTGATTTGTATTGTTTAATTATTTTAAAGTTTCACAAATGGAATAATGTTTGGACAACAATATGACTAGTAATTTCTGTTTGTTTATACTACTTCTTCAAATTTGCCAATTACAAGTTTAAAAAATATTTAATAATGTTGTTTTATTAAACGTTGTCAAATAATATTGTCTGATATTGTATTTTCACCTTTGTAAAACTTGACACTGAAACAAGACGTAATTTGTTGTTGGTTGTCTGACGTCGTGATGATGAGACATTGACGTCAAAATGACGTCTGTAAGATGTCCTGTTCCCACCGCCCACTCAGTACGGGCACAGGACGTCATTTTAACGTTGATATCTTGTTGTGACAAGATATCAACATTAAAATGACATCCTGTGCCCACTGGGTAACTCTGGAGGTTGACGTCATGCTAACGATGGATTGACGTTTTATTCTCAACGTTGGTTTGACGTCAAACTCTGATGTTATTTAGACATAGAATTAACGTTGTGATCTAACGTCGGATACGAGTTGTATTTAAGTTGAAAATGAAAGTTTGATTGACGTCAAAACCCAACGTTGGTCTGATGTCAAACTCTGATGTTATTTAGACATAGAATTAACGTTGTGATCTAACGTCGGATACAAGTTGTATTTAAGTTAAATTGATTGACGTCTTAACCCAACGTTGGTTTGACGTCAAACTCCTGATGTTAGTTAGACATTGAATTAATGTTGGCCTATAACGTTGGATGACGGTTGTGGGTAAGTTGAAAATGAAAGTTTGATTGACGTCATAACCCGACGTTATTTTACGTCAAACTCTGATGTTAGTTAGACATTGAATTAATGTTTACCTCTAACGTTGGATGACTGTTGTGGGGTAGTTGGAAATTAAAGTTTGATTGACGTCATAACCCAACGTTGGTTTGACGTCAAACTCTGATGTTTGTTAGACATTGAATTAATGTTTATCCTCTAATGTTGGATGACTGTTGTGGGGTAGTTGAAAATGAAAGTTTGATTGACGTCATAACCCAACGTTGGTTTGACGTCAAACTCTGATGTTTGTTAGACATTGAATTAATGTTTACCTCTAACGTTGGATGACTGTTGTGGGGTAGTTGAAAATGAAAGTTTGATTGACGTCATAACCCAACGTTGGTTTGACGTCAAACTCTGATGTTTGTTAGACATTGAATTAATGTTTATCCTCTAACGTTGGATGACTGTTGTGGGGTAGTTGAAAATGAAAGTTTGATTGACGTCATAACCCAACGTTGGTTTGACGTCACTCTGATGACGGCCAGGACTTTCTGTTCGACGTCAAAGGTTCTCATATTCCTTTGCAGCTGACTGGGAGAACATGAACGTGTTTGCGAATGTTTGGTTTTAACAAATCTAAGCGTGACCTCAAGGGTCTTCCCAGGAACAGCATTGCAGGTGTCTGTCCTGTGGTGGAATTTGCAGTGTTCCTGTAGGCCAGAAGAAAGTTGGCTACCTTCTGTTGGAGCACTTCCTCCTTCCTACTTTCATGGACTGTTTGAAAGTTTGAATAAAACGTTCTGCCAACCCATTTGTGGCTGGGTGGTGAGGGGCCGACATGATATGTTTAATGCCATTGCTCTTGAGGAAACATTGGAACTCCTGCCCCATGAACAAGCTGGCATTGTCACTCACCAGTTGCAGGGGCAATCCTGCACGAGCAAAAAGCATTCGCAGGAGGTTTACTGTCTTAGCAGCAGTAGCTTTCTTAACTATAAAAAATTCGGGCCACTTTGAATGGGCGTCGACAATAATAAAAAACATGTGATCCAAAAACAGCCCAGCATAATGTGTGCAATGCCAGAGGGTGGAGGGCCATTCCCATGTGTGGACAGGTGCTGGCTGGGGTTGTCGCTCGGGCTGTTGACAACCTGTGCATGACTTGGCAAAGTCTTCAATTTGGCTATCCATGCCAGGCCACCATACATAACTTCTGGCAAGGCTTTTCATTTTAACTACACCAAGGTGTCCTTCATGCAATGATGCAAGCACTCTCGAACGTAGATTTGCAGGTACAACAACGCGGGACCCCCACATAATGCAACCTTGGCACACAGAGAATTGATGTTGTTTGGCGTACTCCAGAAGCTGGGCATCCCTGTGTGCTGGCCATCCATTAACTGTCAAATCATAGACCTTAGCTAGGACAGGGTCATTTCTTGTCTGTCTTTGTACCTGTGCGCTGGTAACAGGCAGGGGTTCTATCTGTGACATGTGTAGCACTACAGCAGGATCAGTAGCTTCTTCAGACTTCACTTGTGGAAGCCGGGACAGTCCATCAGCATTTCCATGGAGCTTAGTACTTTTATATTCAATTGTGTACATGTGTGCTCCTAAGAATAAAGCCCATCTCTGTATGCGTGCCACTGCCATGGCGGGAAGACCTTTTTGGGGACTAAAGATGGATACTACGGGCTGGTGATCGGTAATCAAAGTGAAACGTTGTCAACAGAGGTACTGATTCAACTTTTTCTTTTTTTTTTTATTGTAGTCATCGTGTGTAAAGGCAGTTTCTTATATTTATACATATACATAAGTATTCACTTTCTCTTGTACATATAGCCATACAAAAAATTGAAATGTTCATTTTGCATTGATGACCAACATTTTAATTTTTTTTAACAATCAAGAAACAAAAAAAAGACAAAAAATAAATAAAATATGGAATAAAAATAACATCTGGCAGCGGGCAGCTTGGGGGGGGGGCTTCACGTAATCACACACATTTAAGAACAAGTGCAGGGTCAACATTTACCAGGCAAAAAGGAAAGAAAAAAGAGAAGAAAAAGAAAGACACCTTAAATTTGTTTAGTCATTCAGCAGAAATCTGAGCGGGCTGGTCCCTCTCTGGAGGGGGAGCCCTTAAAGTTGACAACATAGTTAGGTCTCATGTTTCTTAGTCCGATTTTCATATTTTTATTAAGTATCGGCTTGGTAAATTATTTTACTGTATTAAAAACAGGAAGACAAAAACAAAACAAACAAAAAGGAGCAACATCTGCTATAATTAGGCTCACCAATCTCAATTTCAAATCCTAATTTAAGTAACCACAGGTCGACCATTTTCTTCTTTGTTTTGATGTCCCCCATCTCGCCCGTCTGTCATTAAGATTCCTCCTCAATGTTCTCTGTAGCTTCGGGTGGTGGTGTGTTTCTTCTGAAAGACTGCAGTTTCTCCTTGTTAGTCTAGGACCTGGCTAAGATATGTATGCACTTAATTTAGGAGAGAATATCTCAACTGTTCTTGGCTAATATGACCCCAGGGAACAACTTAGGAACTGTGACTAATTCTCTATCCGGGACGAAATACCCGAAAATGACCACGCCCTTTTTAAAATGACCATAACCGGTGCATTACTTCCAACATGGCTCTATCTGCTAAACCGTTGGAGCTACAGATTTACTGAGGTGCTCAAAATGTTCAAAATACTTAATATGTTTAGGGAAACATAGTAAAGTGTAACATTTCTAATTTGATATTTGACAGAAACAGCTAAAATGAACCGCTAAAAACGTATTACAGTCCAGTGCCATAGGGATATTTATGCGCAAATCAATTTAAGAGCACCGCATTTGTCCCATATGTAACCCAGCTAATGATTTAGCAAGGGCGCCCGAGCCAGCGACCTTCAGGGTCATCATAGTGGCCAAATCCAATATGGCTGCCACCTGACAAAGTTTTTGGCTATAAAGTTTGAACCACAGTTTGAGCTATGAATGCAAACTTGGTGTCTAAATCATGTTTTTTGACAATTAGAAACATGTTTGAATGCTTATCTTTCTGATGTAATCTATCTAGAGGACACTAATTTGATTATCACAAATATGGCCACTATGTTATGAAACAACCAATGTATCTTACGATGTCATTTTATTGAAACAAGAATGATTTAACAGTAGAACTAATTCCTATGATGATAGGCCTACAGCTACAGCTAATACAGTATGTTCAACAATGCTCAGCATAAAATGTAATACTATATAGTATTACTATTCTATACACCATTGACTAGTATGATATCATACAGTACTAGTCAAAGGTGTATAGAATCGTTTACATTTTACAATATATCACATTATGGTCTTGGTGTTACAACAGCAACAGCTTTACTGGCAAGATAGGTCCAGTAAGGTTCCCACTAGCCATGGAGTCCCAGTGCAACTTTTCTGATTCTAATTTGAACATATTGTTCAAATTCCATGCACCTTTGACTATTATGATAGTATTCACTTTATGCTGAGCATTGATGTGCATACTGTACTGGCTGTTGCTGTATCTTTTGGATTTTATAGTCATGTTATATTGTTTCGATAAAATTACATTGTTTTCTCCAGTTTGATCTTAACTCATTCCTACAACTACTGTATACACTCAATCTGGATGAAACTTTGTCACATAACATGTTTGGTATAGTGGCCATATTTGTAATAAGCAAGTCAGAGTGCTCTAGATGGATCCAATCCTAAATAGCATGAGCATTCCAATGTGTTTCTAATGCTCAAAAAGCATAAAGTAGACACCAAGTTTGCCAAAAAAAACAACCAAAGATTAAGGTAAGTGAAACACATTGTAAGACTAATATTTCTTTGAAATATGCAAAATAGAGGTCCAGCCACAGTCATAAAGATGAGCATTCCAACGTGTTTCTAGTTTTCAAAAAACATGATTTAGACACCAAGTTTGCTCATTTATAGCTCATCTGGTTCAAAAGCTTTAGCCAAAACCTTTTTCAGGTGGTGGCCATATTGGATTTGGCCACAATGATGACCCAGAGCGTTGCTGGCCAGATACCCTTGCTAAATCATTAGAGCAGGCCCTGGGTTACATCAATGTAGGTGCTTTTAGACTGATTCACACACAATTATTCCTCTAGCCCTGGACTCTAATGTTGGCAGTTTCTTTTGCGTTTTTTAGCTGTTCTGTCATAACATATCAAATTAGAAATGTTAGACTTTACTATGTTTCCCTAAACATAAGTATTCTGAACATTTTGTGCACCTCAGTAAATCTGTAGCTCCAACAGTTTAGCAGATAGAGCCATGTTGGAAGCAGTGCACCGGTTATGGTCATTTAAAAAAAAGGGCGTGGTCATTTTCGGGTATTTCGTCCCGGATAGACAATTAGTCACAGTTCCTAAGTTGTTCCCTGGGGTCATATTAGCCAGGAACAGTTGAGATATTCTCTCCTAAATTAAGTGCATACATATCTTAGCCAGGTCCTCTACTATGTAGTGTGTGGTCCTTGGGCGAGGTGGTCGTTTCTCGGTCCCACGTCGGGTGTTCTTCTGCCATGTCAGTAGTCAAATTCTCACCATTAGCGTCTCCGGGGTTTGAATCACGGTGACAGGGAAGCCTCTTCTCGCCATGTCCTGCGTCGCCTCCATCGCTGTATCATAGGTCTTGGTTCCCTCGTTGTAATGCACTCTTACGTGGGCGGGGTGGAAGGTTTTGAATTGTATCTTCTTATCTTTCAGTACCTTGCGTGCCTCCGTGTATTATCTGCACTTTTGGAGGATGCGTGGGGGGTGGTCATTATCCAAATTAATTCGATGATCTTGCCACGTGAATCCTTTCTTTTGCCACGCCGTTTGGAGCACCATTTCTTTAGTTTTGAAGCTAAGAAATTTGACCACAATGGATCTTGGTTGCGCGTCTGCCGGTGGTTTAGGGCCCAGGGAGCGATGTGATCTCTGGAGCTGTAGAGGCTCTGTGTCCGGCAGCTCCAAACAGACTTGTAGTAGTTTCTCCACACAAATTTGTTCATTGATGTGGCCTCGTCTTCCATCTCCTCCGGTATGCCAAACACCCGTACATTTTCGCGTCTCGAGCGACTTTGTTGGTCGAGTATATTAGCGTCGAATTGAGCTAATAGCTTTAGCATTTCCGACGTGACGTCCTCCGTGTTCTGGATTCTTTCCTCCGTCTTTGTGATTCGGTCCTCTGCTTCGTCCATTCTTTTGTTCGTTTTCTGTAGCTCCTCTTTAATGTCTTCAAGTTGCTTTTTGTTATCTCGCCTGAACTCCTGTATTTCTTTAAGGATTGTAGCCGCCATGCCTGTGTTCTCAATCTGAGCCGTGCCATCTTGGCTGTCGTGACCAGCGGAGCTGCTGTGGCTTCCTTCACCTTCGTCGTGTTTGTTCATATTTCTGTTGGGTTTTCTGTACGGGGTTATCCGCCCCTCTCTCGTTGTTTTATATAGACGTTTGAATAACAATTTCGCATTGTTGCAAGTGTTGACACACTATGGTGTGTCAACACTTCATTGGAGGTTATCAGTTGCTTTGCTGCTGTGAACACCTGTGCACACTCCTTGGTCCACCTCCATTTGGTGTCCTTTTGCAGCAGTGCATTCAGTGGGTGTAACAAAGTTGAGAGATTTGGAAAGAAGCAATGGTAGTAGTTAATTAAACCGAGAAATTAGATCTTGTGAAGGCCATGTTTGTCAATGTTGTGTCCACAGTACTCAATGGAGGCTTGGAAGAACTCACATTTCTTATTAGCTCTCAGGCCATACTCCTCCAGCCTTGTTAGAACAGCCTCTAGGTTTGCCAAATGAGTGGTAGTATCTGGGCCAGTCACAATAATGTCATCTAGGTATATGGTGTATGGTATTCCTTGCAACACCTGGTCCATGGCCCGCTGCCAAATCGCTGGGGCACTGGTAATGCCAAACACTAGTCTAATATACTGGTAAAGGCCCTTGTGCGTATTTATGGTCAGATATTTCTGTGAAGAACTCTTCCATTTCCATTTGTAGATAGGTCTGTGCAAGGTCAATCTTTGAGAAACGCTCACCGTGTGACAAGGATGCGAAAATATCATCTATACGTGGGAGTGGGTACTGCTCTGCATGTATTACAGGATTCAATGTCACTTTAAAATCCCCACAAATCCCTTCTTTCCCACAGGTACTATAGGGGACAGGACGAGCCTTATGAAATTTTGGCGTTGCATCGTTCTCAAGCTCAATCCGTCACTTGATTTGTTTTAGGGTACCGATGCCCTCTCTGAACACGTGTGCATGTTTATCCATTATCCGTGTCAGTTGCACGTCTGCACACAGATTTTCCTCCTTGGTGGCAATTTGCATGGCCTTTATATCATGCCAGTTCAGACGGATGTGCCTCAACCACCTTCGTCCGAATAATGGCACGCCTCCATACTTAAGTACATACAAGTCAAGGTTGCGACTTTGGCCCTCATATATCACTTTCACCTTCAGTTTTCCCTGTGGAGTGATCCGCTCACCTGTGTATGTTTTCAGTCTCACACTGGTGTGTTTCAGTTTCAGTTTAGGGAAATGCTCCTTGTAGTCTTGTAAAGATATGTAAGGATCCAGTATGCAGTTCCATTTTGAATGGCTCTCCATTAACTTAAGGTGTCAACCATATGACTTCATTGTCATCATCTTCTGTGGAGTATAAATCAAGACGGGACAAATTCTCTTCATTTGAATCCTCCGAGTCTGTCTCTGCTACTTCATGCACTTATTGACTGCTCTTTCCTGTTCTCTTCCCTTGTCTATCACTGTACCTTGATTTACACATTTTCTGTGTGTGTCCTCTTCTGTTGCACTGCCTGCAGTTAGGGCTAGGGTTAGAGTTTTTTCCACATCTGAAGCAGGGCTCTGTTCTCTCATACTCAGCGTTGGTTTGTTTGGAACTTGCACTGATCTTGCTTCATTGTGTTTGCCTTGTAACTCACTTGCATCCTTTGTTGCCGTTTCCATTGATATAGCTATTTCCAATGCACAAGCTAGAGTTAGTTTGTCTTCATTCAGGAGACGTTTCTGGATGCCTTCATTGTGCATCCCACACACAAATCTGTCTCTTAGAGCGTCCGATAGCCCCTCCCCAAACTGACAATGCTCTGTTAACCTACAGAGCTCTGCAATGTACTCCGATATGGTCTCAGACTGTGATTGATTCCTTGTGTGAAATCGAAAACGTTCTGCTATCAGCAATGGTGTCGGATTCAAATGCTTCTTTAGAACGTCTGTAATTTCAGCAAAGGTTTTGGCAGCTGGTTTGATGGGTGCAATGAGACTGCGGAGCAAGTTGTATGTTTAGCTCGGGGTGCTCCTTCCATTCCGACATCTCACCACTCCGACTAGTGGCTTCCGCGTGCGGTTGAGGTTAGGTATAGGGTTAGTCAACGTCGGAAAGGTGACATGTCGGAAAGGAGAAATGCACCCGTTTATATCCCATAACAGTTAGTAGCACAGCAGCTTGTCTGTCCTCTGCTATTTCGTTAGCCACACAATACTATTCAACTCTTTCCATGTAGGATATCCAATCTTCAGCTGTACTATCAAAACTGTTCACATGTCCCACAAGTCCAAGGCCATTTTTAAGTTTTTAAGCCACTTATTTTACCTTGATATGTTTATCAACAGCGCCGTTCATTGCACACTATCCACAGGTTTTTTTAATTTATTTTTTTATATATATATAGTCCGTTTGTTGCACGTTAAAAGTCTGTATAACTTTGTTGCCAGTTCTGCTATGTTTATCCACTTACATAAACAGCATAATAACGACTCAAACAAGGTTAGAGAGTTAATCCATTGTTTACTTATTCAGCGCGCTTGTACTACAGACAACGTCCGCCAATGATGACATAATAACCTCTCTTAAAGGAACAGGGAGCTGCCAATATAACAGTAGTGCCAAGACTCAAATACATAACAGTCGCTAAGACTCTCGTAGATACAAAAGTAAAGGTCAGACTCGATAAAATACATCTACGATAGTCTTGATAGTCACCGTGCTGAACAGTGTTGCCATGTCCGCTTATTATAAGCAAATTTGGGCGTATGTTTCTGTAAAGTTGGTTGTAAATATTGGTAGCTGTGGGGTGCAGTTTTTTGGGGCTTGTTTCTAAAGTGTAGTTGCTTATTTGGGCTTGCTTCACAATTGTTCAATTATTTTGATTCTCAAATATTTACATGTCATGGACCCCCAAATTAATGTAGGCTAATTTATCCCTATAACCCCCATCTGAAAATGTTTTGTGCCAGCTGGAGCCCCTTACCAGATTTGTGTTGATAGAATGTGTAAAACATCTTCCAAATATTCCACATTTTATTTCAATTTTTTTGACAATAGCAGATCTACAAGCTCACAACGCATCGCATCACAAAGCGCTGTGAGCTTGTAGATTGGATTGTAGATCGGCTATCTCCAATGTATACAGTATATCATTTCAATGTATACAGTATATATAGGTTTACTGTTCTCATATGACATATGGTTTACAGTTCTTTTGGGTTTATTTTCATAGACCTGGTTGCTTATTTCTCTCACAAAATCTGGCAACCGCTGCAGGAGTTAACTTCTCGTCCAAACTTGGATGTCGGCCGCATTGGCTTGACACTGACAGAGAACTTGAACATCATTCTGATCTGTCTGGAAGCGAGTCCCACTATTGCACGATGGATCAGCTGAACGTAATGTGTAATGTTTACAAGGTTTAACCCCACCAGCAAATAATAGACTAATAACATGGAAAGGATATTTTATAAGCCTTTTCTACTGAACATTGCTCACGTTTACCGAGGTAAATAGATGATGTTGAAATCCAGGGCATACAAGTGGAACGCTGCTATCCGATTATGGACCAGAGTTTATTGATTACTTATTGATTAAATTAGTAATTTTGAATTAATATATCACTGTCCTATCGGAATGGAGAATGGATCTTCTGGACACAGCTTTCATAAACTAGTTTTCTCATCATATGGTAAGATGTATTAGGCTGCTGTATGTGGTGTTCATGTGATCAATATACAGTAGCCTAGCCTACAGTATTATGAATTAATACCGCAGAGCGGACACTGGGGGTGCGTCTGTGCCTCTGCAGTGACATTATGGCCTCACAGCCGATTTTCATTATTACGTGACACTTTAGCTGAGATGGCCCGCTTGGCCGACACTGGCAAACAGGCTGAGGGACCTAATAATGCAGCTCTAAATGCAACTGATAGCCTAGAAAATGAATATGTAACCCCTACAGTCAAAATAGCCAGTATCGGCGTGCAACAGACCTGCCAATCGGGCTCGGCCCTATTGGCATGACTGGTAACACGTCGGACTGGCAGCATGCCCATGGTAACAACAGTTTCATCCTCTGATGGTGACTGCCTGGCATTCCTACGAGACATTATAGTACTAGTAGGTCTAGTATGAGATCACAGACCTGGTAGCTGGCTTCTGCTGGTGACCGGCCTGGTGGTAACGGGCTGCTGCTGATGACCGGCCTGGTGGTAGCTGGCTGCTGCTGATGACCGGCCTGCTGGTAACAAGACAGAGAGATACACTGACTGTGATTAGGTGTTAGAAATGACCATGAATACAGTGTCTACTCACAAGCAAACACAACACATTTTCCAATGTGGATCTACAGTACTGCTGTTTGGCTTCTCTCACGAATGGATCTTCAAAATGTGTCCTTTTCAAAAGTATTTGGTAAGATGCCTCATTATCTATTCTATATTGTAACATCTTCTCAAACTAGCCTAGGAGCAATTCTAACCCACTAATCATAAACAAGGCAAGGTACATGTTTGAGGCTCTAGATGTTATTTTCTGTTATCACATCACATCACATTGTAAGTGTTTATAAAATACCAATTCTTTCAAACCATGAGTTTAGGCAGGCATAGACTGTATTATAGATACTATTTGTTTTAGATCCTTAGATTACAATCCTTAGATTATAATGTATTATATATAGGTTGGTTTAAATGGTTGAAATAGTTCTGGTGGTTTAACCAAATGAACCCTAGTGTACCTATTCTGGGCAAACAATCCACGGAAATAGCAGCTCTACAAGCTCACAATGCATCACAACACAGCATGTTGTAGAGCGGCTATTTTGGGTGTAGAGATTTGTGTGTGTGGGGCAGGGGCACTTTTTTTTCCCTTGTAGGACTTTACAAGTGCTACAAGATATTTATTGATTTGTTTTGTTATGTGTAAGTAGGCAATTATGATATCCTCTCACATACAGTTCAAAAGCTTGGAATCAATATAATGTTCTTCACCGAGGTACAATTAATTGGATCAAGAAGTACAGACAAGACATTGATTTGAAAGATAAGAAAGAAAACCACAAAAATAACAGCTCTATTCTTCAAACTTTCTGTTAATCAAATAATCCTCCATGTGCTACAATGACCGCTTTACAGACGTTTTGCAGCTGACAGGTCAAACCAGGAAAACATTCAGTGAAGTAGCAGATCTACAAGCTCACAATGCACAACGGTGTGTTGTGAGCTTGCTTGTAGATCGCCAATTTCTGACTAAGAGATTTTGTGTTGAAGGGGAAAAAGGAGGGGCCCAAGTATAGACCCCTGGGGGATACCGGTCAACAAAGTATTATATGGTTTAAGTTTAAAGTTTAACATTTGGATATTGTTTTTCTTGCAGATGCCCAATGATTGTTTTGTCCAGGCTAAAGTCGGCTCAGATGAGATCAGCTTGAAAAAGTACATTTGTTATTTTGTTTTAGTTTTTTCAATGACAGTACATGCACATGCAAGTCTATACTGTCATAACATTTTAACCTGTTGATATGCATCATTATTAAATGCTATAACCTGGTATCAGTAATTCTGCCTAGTGCTACTTTAAAGTTTGAGTGATGATCATCTCATAACGTATATTGACATATAAGTAGTTCAATGTGTTTTGTGTGTATCTACAGACATCAGGCAGGGGTGAGAGTGGCTTAAAGTCCTTGGAACTAAACCTCAACCTTCACCTCCTCATATCGTTCAAAGTTCAAGTAGCGCACAAATTCAAAAAACTTGAGTATTGTTCAGAGTTCAAGTAGCATCACAGAAATAAGCATGTAGCCTCACCTCTGTCTAATTCATTATTAAACTATGATAATAATATAATACCCTACTGTACATACTTAGATGTTTTATAGCAGTTTTTTGGCCTTTTTCTTTACCCAACTGTTGTTTCAAAGTGCAACAACCTAAATCAAAATATTAGATGTTTCAGATTACAAAAGCAATAAACAGTCTTTCATATCTCAAAGTTTGAGTGGAGGACCAATATATCATGATGTAATGTGTATGACATTAAAGTAATTACATGTGCTGTGTGTGTTTCTACAGACTACAGGTTAATAGTGTGAACAGACCATACAGTTGAATCAGCTTATTGAAGACATCTATTCATAGTGTCAGCTCACCTTCAACTTTAGTTCTACTTGTTGATGTTGAACTTGAACTTGGTGGGTCAGCGTCTGTAGCTCCATGCTGGTCTGATGTTACAACTATTGAGTCAGAAAAGACAACATACTTATATAAGAAACCTGCTATTACTTGGCAGTAATTAACCTGATATCACATTGATTACATTAGTGTTTAGTAAGGTAATTAAGTGTTATTGCAGCAGGAAAGATAACCAGCCACTAAAATGACTACAAAGTCTCAAACGACTATATTAATGTCTGGTGTTCTTCTAACAATTGGAATGAAAATACAGTATATTGAAACACAAGAAGAATGTACTTGTGTTGGTCAAGCGAGTACATAAGTATACATGTTTCCAGAAAGTTGGAAATGTCATTTTGATCCTGATTAAAACTTTATATTTGATTGTACCTTTTGATATGTCCGTAAACCTGTCCAGTAGATCATTCCTGTGGATCTTCTTCAGGACATTCACCATGATGTGATGTGCATGACTGGGGTAGGTCCACACGATCAGACCAGCGATGGGCCTCCTGTCAATCTTCTCCAGAAGGACCTGTGGGATTGGAACGAGGCCTTCAAGGTTTTCAGGGTGTTGCAAATGAACTTTGAAATTCTCGAACTCCTTGGCTGTCAGCTTCTTCAGAGTTTTCAAGATGTGTTCCTCATGTAAATCCGTGTTTGGTTCCTGGTACAAACAGAGGATGTTAACATCTCAGCTTCATTCTCTAAAGCTTTGTTCACAATTGTACAATAATTATCTAGTCGCTTGAATGGCTTCACTTTGGTGGCTGGGTGTTGTGATGGGACAAAAGAGTTCATACATGTGTTCAAATAAACGCCTCCTCATGCAGGCTGTCAATCACTAAACATAGTATGTAAACATCACAGAGTTCTAGTTTTTAAAAGAGACACACCATGAATTAAAAAAAAAAATTGATATTTAATATCTTATGGTGTATGTCCCTCAAACCATTTTCAAAAGGTTTGAGCCTAAATCAATACTCAGATATACTCATCCCAAGTCAATTCTCTCAGGCTTATAAAGCACTTTCAGCTGCAATACCAAAACGTCCCGTTGGGCAGAGGGGTGCTACTGAGCAATTCTGTCTGTCAAAATACATGGGCAGAAAGTTTTGTGATGTAAGCAAACTTGCCATTCTGAGAATGGCCTGTTCAGACACGCCCATTCTGAAAATCTCTGAAATGAGAATGAATGACTGAATGTTAAAAAAAAAAAAAAAATTGGGGTACAAGAGACACTGGGGAGCCAAAAAAATACCCCCCCCCCCAAAAAAAAAAGTGAAATTCATGGTTTGTCTCCTTTAATCCAGCAGTTGTATGTGTGAGAATAGTAAAGATTGAGAAACTACATGTTCTATCATGACTAGATAAATCAATAATGTAACCAAGCTGTAAAAACATGACTGAGGCGAGTGATTAGCGTGCGTGCGTGGGTGCGTGCGTGGGTGGGTGCGTGCGTGGGTGCGTGCGTGTGTCCGACTAAGGAGTGGAATTATTTGTATCCAATGTATTCATTATAGTGGAGCAAGACAATGTCCTTCTCCCCGTGTGTGGTACTGATGGATACATGTAGCTTTTGTATCGCCAGGTGTGATGATAATTGAATGGTTCTCCCTCATCTCATCCACTGATGTTTAGTTAAAACTAAACAGTCACACACTGGGCCTTGATGTTACAACGTGTGTTATCCATGTCTTTCTAGGTTTATGCTGCAGGTCTCTTATATTTGAGTAATCCTCAGGGAATGTGTGTCTCTGTCAAAGATACAATTTGACAATGACGGATAGCTGGTACTAGAAGGCACTAGAAGCCTTAGTGCTTTTCTAAATAAGCTTTCATGGAAACTTTTTTGGTTTCATTGGGGCATAGAAGCTATGCATGGCATAGAACTCGAGATTAAGTACGTTGCTCATGGGCAGAGTGGCAGTTCCAAAGTCCCAGTGCCATCAAAACAATCAACAACTTGTAACTAAATCCAACTCATTGCTCTGTACCATGCACTTTTATAGTGCAAGGAATTCAGCAAGACAGCCTGATTGCATTGCTAAGGCTATGAAACACTTAAACCCTATGTGTACTTTGTTGACCAGAGTCCCCCAGTGGTCTATACTAAATCCCTTCCTTTCCCCCTTTCTATACCTTTGTTCCCCTCTACCCCAAATCTCTGCCAATCTACGCTATTTTCACCGAATTTTCATCCCAGAATAGGGGTGGTAGTCTTCCTATAGTTAAGGTTTCCTCAGAGCTTGATCACAAAACCCTTGCCCACATGGTTGAAGTACTAAACATACTTGTGCCCATCTGACTGTGCCCCGGTTTTAAAATGAGCTGTGGTCGGTCAGTCGTTGACCTATTGCTATATAGAGTGGTAAACATACCATGTGTTGTGTGTCTGTGACTCTCTTTCCCCGTCCGGGATGGCAGTTCCCCATCTTTATGTCTTCTTTGTTGCTTCTTCTATTGACAAGTGACAACAAAGTTAACAACTACAGTGCCATTCATGCTGACTATGTTTATATAAAGTATACTGCATGTCTGTGGTATAAATTTCATGGATTATTATTATTATTATTATTATTATTATTGTTTGGACCGCACCCTTCAGTTTTATTTTTACAATCGCATTAACACAATGTTTCAGTGCATTTATAGACCATCATTCTTATGATTATAATCATATTAACTCGCACCATGAGCACAATAGAGAGATATATATATTATATATGGTTAAATGAGAGATTGAGATGATCAGAGTATCTTCTATAAAATAACACATAACATAAAGTTGCATGGATTGCATGCAGAACTCACTAAGTCAAAATGTGTGTAAACTCCTCATCAATGGACAGCAAAGATCTCCTCACACCAAACAACCTTTAAGAGAGAGATGATCATGATAAATAAGTTAAATGATCACAGTAATGGAATGTTTAATGTAAAACAATGTAGAAGATAGTTTTATATTCTTACTGAGTGGAAAATGCTGCATGGCTCTGAAACCCCTTAGTAGCAACATCCTGAGAGAGAGAGAGAGAGAGAGAGAGAGAGAGAGAGAGAGAGAGAGAGAGAGAGAGAGAGAGAGAGAGAGAGAATCTTAATATTAACCACTTGAATGAATTCATTGGGTGTAAATGGAGCACCTGTGTGCAAGGAGACCAGGGTTTTTGGTCTGCCCTCAGCGCTCCACTTCCGGGGTGCGCTTATGTTTTCATTCCCACTAACAATATTTCTCCACAGAACACTAACACCACTTCTCCGAGAGAACATGGATGGTTTTGGTTATAAGCCCACTTGTTTCTATGATGAAAAAGCTAGTTAAAATGTGAATATCTTTCCGTGGTTTTGTCTGCTCCAAGGACGCTATTGTTAAATGAGTTTAGGTTTGTTTTCAGTGGGAAGCGAGAGCAGACAGTAAATCCCGGCCACTACATTTGATTGGGTAAAGCGTGGCCTGCTTCCTGATTAGGGATGGAGCTCGTTAATTTTTATTGATAATGAGCACCTTATCGAGCCTGCTTATCGAACCGAGCTTTTATCGAGCCCACTGTCGATCTTTTTCTATTATTAAGAAAAAAGACGTGAGGCGAAAAATTCTGAACAGATCCGGTATCTTTTTTTATTGGCCAGTTGTGACAGTGAGTTTGTGGCTGACCACTATCTAAAATTAAATGAAGATGACAAAAGTAAAAGATATTTTTGCCTATCATTAAAACAACCATTCATATAATGTGCAATAAGTGTTAAATGGCTTTATATTATGAATAGTACTGTAACAATTACTATAAAATCTCCATGTCTCTTCAACTTTTTATAAACAAAAAATGCATAGTTATTTTTTCTATTCTTTTTTCTTTGTTTTAACCAAAATATATCACTTGCACTACATTTTACTAGGGCCTTCAAATACAGTACTATCTAACAGATAGAAGGCAAGTGACCTTTTTACTTTTGGAAAATAATATTGAAGAAACGGTCAATGTGTGTACTGTCACTTTAAAAGCGCAATGTATACTTCATCGTACGACGGTGTCACGCACCAAACATGGCCGATCTCCAAGCTCACACTGCGTCTGTTCGCACCACGTTGTGAGCTTGTAGATCTGCCATTTTCGGCAACGATAGACTGAGGGACGGACACGCTCCGGGCAGCGCTGTTTGGCACAACTTGCAGCTATCAATACACTTTTAGACCAACATGTTTGTGCCAGCGTGGGTGATTAGATTTATTTCTTGATTGCCTATTGTTGTGATAGTTTAGACCAGTGGTTCTCAACCTGGGGGTCGCGACCTCCAGGGGGGTCGCCAAATAATTTTGGGGGGTCGCCAGATTTTTTGGTGAATTTGAAAAAAAAAAAAAAAAGGGTCTCGATAAATTCATGCCCGGGTATATAATGGACCCGGTTTTCGAGCTCCATCCCTATTCCTGATCTGAAGGCACGCCCACTTGTAGGTCGGTGCGTATACACGTTATGACGAACCCCCCCAACATATTCAAGCGGAGAGCAGAATCTGTTCTTGAGAGATTATTATTATTATTACAAGGAGGAAGAATGTTTTTCCATAAAGTGTACAGAAAGTGTTAAAGTGATGTGTTGAAGTGAGACACATCCACCAGTTCATTAAGTATACATGCTTTTCTACTCCTGACCAATTGTCAAGTTGGCGTCCACAATGGCTGACGGGAGCTTAGCATGCTTATAAGCGGGGAGGGAATATGTAAAAAAGTCAACAATTGTTCACTTGGTGACAAGTTTTAGATTTTTGGCATGCTGTGGGGCTTAAAGTTTGCAATGAATCCAATATTAGATATAATATAGATAGATAGAAGGGTATTTTTAATGGATTCTGTTACTATTGGGTATGCTAAATAACATACTAAAGCATTTGGAAAATCTAACTCCTGTATAGGCATCATTTTCAAGATGGCGGGAGCTTAAAATGCCAGGAGCTTAAAATGGGAGCTGGGAGGGAATATGTGCCTTCTTGAAAATAATACCTTTCCAGAAGTTCGATTTTCCTATTTTCTTTGTATCAGAATCAGAATCAGGTTTATTGTCACATCACAGGTTTACAAGGTAAAAAAGTGGGTGAAATTTGTTTTTGTACAACACTCCCATCGCAACGTTAAATTCCGTAGAAAGAAGAATGGGGAGAGAGAAAAAGAAGAGGGGTAGGGGTTTAAGTGGGAAGGAGATCAACAGAGAACAATAGAAGGCCAAAAACAAGTTATCTACATATTTACAAAGTACCTAAGATAAGAGACAAACTAAGGTGCCTGAGCATAGCAGCAATGTATGTATACTGTGCATGATGTACTTATAGACGCTAAGGTGCTTAGAGAGAAAAAGAGCGCAAAAAAAAAAAAAAAAAAAAAGTATGTTATTTAGCATACCCAATAGTAACAGAATCCATCGGAAAAAAATCTTCTAACGATTATTTGATTTGATTGACAAGCTACACAACCAATAGCATTCATTCCCCGGCCCTGATCTTGATTGACACGCTACTCAACCAATATTGGTCTGGTTGCATTGCGCAGGGTATGAGGCGATATAGAAAGATGGCAGATTTGAAATTCCTGAACAATCGGCTTACTTTACGCTCTGTAGAAAACAGCTTTTAGTAGGACTGCTAACCACAAAAAATGGCCAAATCGTTACGCGGCGGATAAAAGCATGACATTTGATACAGATGTCCCTTGGGTCATCCTAAAACATCCTAGAAGGGGTGCCCAAAAAAAATCTTAAATAGGAAATGAGTTATGGACAAAATTCAAAATGGCCACCTAAACTGTTGACCGTTGACTCAAAAGACACCAAAATAATCTCCAAAAAGCATAAGATTTGGCACATATGTCCCTTGGGTCATCCTAAGACATCCTAGAAGGGGTGCCCAAAGGAATCTGAAACGCGAAGTGAGTTATTGAAAATGGCCGCCTAGTGTTGTCGATTGACTCAAAAGACCACTAAAGAATCTCATAAAAGCATACAATTTGGCACACATGTCCCTTTGGTCATCCTAAGACATCCTAGAAGGGGTGCCCAAAAAAATCTTAAACAGGAAGTGAGTTATTGACAAACTTTAAAATGACCGCCTACAGTGTTATCGATTGACTCAAAAGACAACTAAAGAATCGCATAAAAGCATACAATTTGGCATACATGTCCCCTGGGTCATCCCAAGACATCCCAGAAGGGGTGCCCAAAAAAATCTTAAACAGGAAGTGAGTTATTGACAAAATTGAAAATGACCGCCTACAGTGTTGTCGATTGACTCAACAGACAACTAAAGAATCTCATAAAAGCATACATTTTGGCATACATGTCCCTTGGGTCATCCTAAGAGATCCTAGAAGGGGTGCCTGAAATGATCTGAAACAGGAAGTGAGTTATTGACTAAATTGAAAATGGCCGTGTACAGTGTTGACAGATGATGCAAAAGACACTCATAAAAAATAACCTCATAAAAGCATGAAATCTGGTACAAATGTCCCTTGGGTGATCTGAATGCATCTTAAGGGGTGCCAAAAAAAAGTTTTAATAGTTTCTCAATGGAAAAAACTCCTCCCCCACGGGCTGCACTGCTACAACATTCAAATCGAATAGTTTGCCAATCAGGCATTTGGTCCAGAAAGCTATCCAATCTCTACCATCTCCTGACAAATATGGATGGATTAAAGTCGCTGATTCGTGGACACCTTTATGGACACTCTTGCCAGAGGCTGCCAAAGTTTGTAGAGAACTCAAGTGTGGCTGCAAAGCTGAGCCCTTCTGTTCGAGAAAGTGTAGATGCCGGGATGCTAGGTTACCTTGCAGAGCATTATGCCAATGTTCTGGTATTTGCGAAATGGCACACATGAATACATGTAGTTACTAAACACTAATCACAAAAAAACAGTAATGATCAAGAATAAAATACATGAGAAGATAGAGTGTAAAACCAGCAAGAAGATGTAGAGTGCAAAATAAATAAGATGCAGAGAGTAAAATAAGAATATGCAGAATAAGATAAGATGCAGAGTAAAATAAATAAGAATATGCAGAGAGTTAGATAAATAAAGAAGATTCAAAGAGTAAAATAAAAAAATAATGCAGAAAGTAAAATAAATAAGATGATGTAGAAATGAAAACAGAAGGTACACTACAAAATACGGCAGGTTATGCTACACAGAATGCTTTGTCCATTGTTTTTTACAGTCTATGACTGCTACACAGAATGCTTTGTACATTGTTTTTTACAGTCTATGACTGCTACACAGAATGCTTTGTCCATTGTTTTTTAAAGTCTATGACTGCTACACAGAATGCTTTGTCCATTGTTTTTTACAGTCTATGACTGCTACACAGAATGCTTTGTCCATTGTTTTTTAGAGTCTGTGACTGCTACACAGAATGCTTTGTCCATTGTTTTTTACAGTCTATGACTGATACACAGATTGCTTTTTCCATTGTTTTTTACAGTCTATGACTGCTACACAGAATGGACCTGAGGTCATCCAAACAATCAACGCTCACATCTCCAGAGTCTGTGCAATGAAGCAAAACGCAGCCAGACCTGGACCAGGAGAGCCTGTGGGACGTCTTTTGAAAATAGCCGATCTACAAGCTCACGATGCGTCGCATCGTGAGCTTGTAGATCGGCTATTTTCATATGGCTGAAATGTATATAGGGCTGAAGTGGGTATGTTTTGTAATAATAATCTACAAAGTAACTAACGTTTTATTTGTAGTGGAGTAAAAGTACCAATATTGGCCTCTGAGATGTAGCCACACCCCCTTCGTGCTGAACCAGCAAGCACCAGATTAATAGCGAGGTGAACACACACATGGTCCAGGCCAGTGGTGTAAAGTAAATAAGTGCATTTACTCAAGCACTCTACTAAAGTACAATTTTGAGGTACTTTTAACTTTAGCGGAGTATTTCAAATTGTCTATACTTTCACTTCTACTCGACTACATCTCAGAGGCAAATATTGTACTTTTTCTTCACTACAATTATTTGAAAATGTTAGTTACTAGTTACTTTGCAGATATAAATGATTACATTAACATAAATTATCCACTGTAGCCCTATTTCATAACTAGGCTATTTGAAAATAGCAGATCTACAAGCTCACAAAGTGTCGCATCGTGACACGTTGTGAGCTTGTAGATCAGCTATTTTCAAACATTTTAGTACTTTTACTTTTGATACTTTAAGTACATTTTGAAACCAATACCTTTGTACTTTTACTCAAGTACATTTTGAATTCCGGACTTTTACTTGTAACAGAGCACTTCTACATTGCAGTATTGATACTTTTACTTAAGTAAAACATTTGAGTACTTTTTTCCACCACTGGTCCAGGCCAATGCTGGAATATAACACCATCATGGAACATAAATCAAAGCTTACCTGAACAGATCTTAAATTAAATAACTCAAATCATATGTGATGTAAACGGTGAGGTTCTCACATACCGTAAGCCTCCCTACGGTTTCTTACCTCACCGGCACAACAACTGAATTGTAAACTTTCCCTTGGAAAGAACTAACATGTCCTGTATATGTATACAAACAAATCTAATGAGTAAATCAAATAAATCAAATCAAATCAACACCCAACCATGAAATGTCAAAACCAAACAAGTTACACATTATGAGACAACGTTACAAATGGAAGGAGCAAAGTGCAGAAGCATTACAAAACGCTGTTAATTAAAAACAAGTGCAGTCACTACTAGACACAAGACACGTGTGTAAACCATAATAGACTGTATAAAAGAGATGCACAAAGTGACACCCCCAGACTCTAGAGACCGTAAACGAAGCCTATGTTTCAACGATTTCAAATCCGCCATCTTTAATATATACAAAAAAGCAACCGGAAATCAATCTCTAAATGGATGCCATTGGTTGAGTAGCTTGACAATCAAGAGCAGGGGCAGGGAATGAATGCTATTGGTTGTGTAGCTTGTCAATCAAATCATCCCGCCCCTCCTAGCGCATAACCTACTTTATCGTCAATTTTAAAATAAATAGGACCATAATTTACCAAAATGTATATCATGGTGATTGAAAGAAGACTTTAAACTGAGAGAGGGCGAGCGCGAAAGCCCGGCCGCGGCCGTGGCCGTGGCCGGTAGCCGGTAGCCAGTGGCCGGTGGCCGGTAGCCAGTGGCCGGTGGACGGGGACAAGTGGCCGGTGGCCGGTAGCCAATGGCCGGTGGCCGGTAGCCAGTGGCCGGTGGACACACGGTTGACACGTCCCCGCCAATGTATACATAAAAGCGTGCGCAACGACCGGGCCAACCAGGCTGTTACTTTTTTTGCAAAATAGCAAAAACAGCAAAAAAAATAATTTAGAATCATTAAAAAATGAGTGTGGGGTGTGGGGTGTGTGTGTGTGTGTGTGTGTGTGTGTGTGTGTGTGTGTGTGTGTGTGTGTGTGTGTGTGTGTGTGTGTGTGTGTGTGTGTGTGTGTGTGTATGTGTGTGTGTGTGTGTGTGTGTGTGTGTGTGTGTGTGTGTGTGTGTGTGTGTGTGAGGTTTTACTTTTTTTTACCAGCTATCACCAAAATGCAGGACTTTATTTTGGTGATGACATAATGGAGTCAAACATTAAAAGGGCCAGATCAATTTGGCAGAGGTTTGGGTTGTGTAGTTACCATGCCATGATGTAACTCCAAAGATGGACAAGAAATCAAAAATAAATACTATATGCTCCTCATTGACATTGTACGCTGAAACAGCTCTCAAAGTCACTCTTTTAGCTCATAAACAAACACAAACAACGTTGATCCAAACCTCTACCACAGTGGTCTTGCCCTTTAAGTATAGTCCTGTATTTAACATTTTTACTTGAATAAAAGTACAAAACTATTGGCAATAGAATGTATTTGAAGTACCAAGAGTAAAAGTAATCATTGTTTTCAAAATGTTCAAAAATTCTTAAAAAAAAAAGAAAATGCTTTTCTACAAGCTCACAATGCAAAGTCTTAATGCCATACTTGGTCATGCTACAGTGTCACACACAAACAACAACAGATCTACAAGCTCAAAGCGTTATTTTTTTAAACCTGCACCTGAACCCACTTTGGGGTGGATGTACTCAGTGGTGCATATACATTATTGTTGTACTATATTATATTATCATATAGTATCTTACACTATTATATTTGCTACTATTGTTATTTTTACTACTTGTACTGTATCTGTTTCTGTCTCTCCTCTCTCTCTCTCTCTCTCTCTCTCTCTCTCTCTCTCTCTCTCTCTCTCTCTCTCTCTCTCTCTCTCTCTCTCTCTCTCTCTCTCTCTCTCTCTCTCTCTCTCTCTCTCTCTTCTTTCCCCCGACCCGACACGGTCGAGGCAGAAGGCCCCTCCCACCCTAGAGTCTAGGGTCTGCCTGACGTTTCTTCCAGTTAAGAGGGAGTTTTTTGTTGTCTCAAAATGTCTTGTTCAGGATGCGATTGTTGGGTCTCTTCTCTACATGTAAAGTGTCTTGAGACAACTTGTTGTGATTTGACACTTTAATAAAATTGAATTGAATTGAAATTGGAAAGTAACTAAGTACATTTACTCTTATTGCACTTCAATACAATTTTGAGGAATGTTTACTTTACAGAAGTGTTTCCATTTTTCTATTCTTTTACTTTTACTCCATTACACCTCAGAGACAAATATTGTACTTTTACTCCATTGCTTTTCTTACAGATCTGCCGTTTTTGTTTTTGGTGGAAAATGTTTGCAAATCTTTTGAATATTTATTTTTTAAAGCGAATATTTGTTCAAATATGTTGTTCCAGGGACCCCCATCTCAACATATGTTGTTCCAGGGACCCCCATCTCAACATATGTTGTTCCAGGGACCCCCATCTCAAAATATCTTGTTCCAGGGACCCCCATCTCAAAATATCTTGTTCCAGGGACCCCATCTCAAAATATCTTGTTCCAGGGACCCCCATCTCAAAATATCTTGTTCCAGGGACCCCCATCTCAACATATATTGTTCCAGGGACCCCCCCCAAAGCAAAGGTTTGAGTTTGAAATGGTTGCTTTAAAAAATATAATACTCAAAGATTTGCACACATTTTCACATTTTTTCAAAAATAGCAGATCTACAAGCTCGTAGCTCATGCCGCGCTATGAGCTTGTAGATCTGATATTTTTGAATAGCCATAGTATAAAATAATGGTTACAGCTCAAATCTAAAATGACACAGATGCGTTCCTGGATTGAATGCGTTAACCCCTTCAGCCCTGTGGAAACTTTGGCTGTTTGAAAACATCAGATCTACAAGCTCACAACTTGTCACATGGCAATGCATTGTGAGCTTGATAAGGATAATTCCTTTTAACAGGTCGTTCATGAAAGTCCTTGCGGTCTTGTTTCCAATGAGAACCTGCAACAGCTTGTAGATCTGCTATTTTCAAAAAGCCTAGAGGGGACATTCTGTGACGTATTGTGAGCTTGTAGATCTGCTATCTACAATAGCCTTTTACACATGTTAGACATTCTGCATAACTAGTACTTTTACTTGCGGTATCGGTGCCTGGGGGCGCCATGTATACATTCTGGTGGAGGCAGGCGTCTGGTTCAGGAGAGAATTACAAAGGAGGGGGAAGGCAGGAGCCCACAAGATAAAAGTACTGAACATTGGAAATACTCCAGTAAAGTCAAAACACCTCAGAATTGTACTGAAGTACAGTACTTGAGTAAATGGTCTTAGTTACTTTACACCACTGATCTGTGCTCATCACCAGTGGTCAAACAAAGAGGAACTCTGACGTTGTTTGAGTCGAGGATAAGCTGTGAGAAGCTGAAGTTTTTGCCACAGTTCCTCAAATGTTCATATTTCAACAACGTCTCTTTAGAAACCATGTAAGGGAGAAACATTGACACTTTCTTCACACAAACACACAAACACACACACACACACACACACACACACACACACACACACACACACACACACACACACACACACACACACTGTGGCAGACAGGCTATTTAATAATAACCAATCTTGAAGCTCATAACACGTTTGTAGATCTGCCACAAAACTGCCACAAAACATGTTCAGATGGGAGTATATGGCCAAATACGTATTCATTTGAGAACCACTGGTTTAAACAACGTTAGGAAGCAAGCATCTACCAATATTACAAGCAACTTCACAGAGTAAGCAAGCCCAGAGTCACTTATGGTAAACAGACATGGCAACACTGTCAGTGAGTCTATAAGAGGGGACGTTGGAACTTTAAATAAGGCTGAAGTGGTTGATGTATGTTTTGTAATAATAATTGATGGAGTTAAACTATATATTTTGTGGACAATATTGATATGATCCATCAAATATAGATCTAACCAGACAAATTAATATAAATACATATTTTAGCCTAACTCAGCCTGGCTTCATATTTGTCATCTCACTGTCAACCTGACATGTTTTATCTATAAGTCAGGACCGTGTTGTTCAAGCTGATATCAGGGTGCCTGCTCTATTATCTGTCTGCTGTGTGCTATCTATCGGCTCCTTAACTTTTCAATCAGTAAACTTGCCTTAAGGCAGGTACACACTGCAGGATATTTGGTCCGATTATGCTGTCCACAACCTTTTTTGTCGCTCGCCGACAAAACCTCCCGATCTGACGCAGATCGGCCTTTGATCAGCGAGATAATGCTCGCTGTGTGTGAAAGAATCAGCGAGACGATCTGGCCGCGATCATCCGCTCTGCGATGGCTTTGCGAACGTTTTCAAATTTCTATCTGGTTAGATATACGGCCTTGTCGCAGACAGGAGATCAGACAGTATTATGCAGTATGAAAGGGTCTGCGAGGAGATCCACACTACAGCCAATGATAGCACATTACAGCAGCCACCGTGGCTAGGAGAGGATCATTGACTGGACCTAACCAAACAACAACAGACCCCCCCCCAATATTACCGTCCTAGTCCTGTTTTAAGTTAAACATTATAACACTGAATGAGAGAGAGCGTGAACTGTGTGTATTGTGTGTATGTGTAATATGCGTGTCTGCGTGAGCAGCGTGTCTTTCACTGTCTATTCTCGCATGCCTTTTTTGTTTGTTGTTGCCAGATTTTGCTAGAGAAATAAGCAATCAGATCTATGAAAACAAGCCCAACAAAAGCGACTATAGGGCAGGCCACATCAGCACTTTAACCCTATATACAAATAAATTGCATATTTTAAAATAGCCGATCTACAAGCTCACAACTCATCGCAGCTATTTTCAAAGAAAAATATTGAGAAAATTGTGGAATATTTTCCAAATACACACAGATCTTGTATGGGGGTCTATGGCACAACATATCTTCAGAGAGAGAGAGAGAGAGAGAGAGAGAGACAGACAGAGAGAGAGAGAGAGAGAGAGAGAGAGAGGGGGGGAGAGGGAGATATATCACGGGAGACGTCGATTGAAATTAATTGGAATAAAAACAAATAAATGTATGTATTGGGTCTGACTCTGGACAGCCTCCTAGTGATCTATCCTACAGTGTGTGGTTGGGGATAGATTGATCCCCTGGTTGGGGATCAATCTATAGGGTGAAGACCACAACGATATCTGACAGACGATTTCAATAAATAAACTCCTGCAGTGTGTAATGCTTAACGACGGTAGAACACACCACTGGTTTACGTGCTAAAAGAGTGACTTTGAGAGCTGTTTCAGCGTACAATGTAAGTCAATAAGGAGCATATTTTATTAATATTATTTTTTGATTTTATCAATTTCTAATCACTGGAGCAATTTTTTAAAATTCTTGTCCACCTTTGGATATACATCATGGCAAGGTAAATACCCAACCCAAACCTCTACCAAAGTGGTCTTGCCCTTTAAAGGTCCTGATAACCTTTATCTCTGTATGACCGGGATATGATATTATTTGTCACTAATTCACTTTGTCATCTGTCATCCTATCACAAATAAACCTGGTACATGTTCCTATGATATCAAAGGAATGACATGTTTATGGAAATCGAGAGTTGTACACATCGAGAGTTGTACTACATTACACTATACCACTATACTGTATATTATCTTAACATTCTTATATTATACCATTATATACTGTATACACATTATTGTTGTATACTATCATATACTATCTTACACTATTATATTTGCTACTATTGTTATTGTTACTACTTGTATCTCTTTCTGTCTCTCCTCTGTCTCTCCCTCTCTCTCCTCTTTCCCCCGACACGGTTGAAGCAGAAGGCCGCCAACCTAGAGCCTAGGGTCTGCCTGACGTTTATTCCAGTTAAGAGGGAGTTTAACATCGCGTCATTGCTTGAATGTCATTCCTTTATGTGGACTGGTCAAATCTTGGGGTCTTAGAACGAAACCATCTCTTCATCTTCGTTGGGGTCAGCCCTATTTTATCAGGGTTCTTTTTTAACCCTATCAATAATAAAAATCTACAAAGTAACTACAGTTACATCCCCCTTTTTCTCCACCACTCTCTGTGTGTGTCTGTCTGTCTGTCTGTCTGTCTGTCTGTCTGTCTGTCTGTCTGTCTGTCTGTCTCTGTGTGTGTGTGTGTGTGTGTGTGTGTGTGTGTGTGTGTGTGTGTGTGTGTGTGTGTGTGTGTGTGTGTGTGTGTGTGTGTGTGTCCTGAACTCTCCTCTCTCAACTAATCTTGTCACCAGTGTTAGTTTAGTTAATTATAACTATGATGACATGTGTTAGCCAACATTATGAAACCTGGAAAGGCTTAGTTTTCAAGATGGCGTCCAAGATTGCTGCCGGGTGCTATAAATGACTAGGGGGTGCAAGTGAAAAATCGTTACGCGACGGATAAAAGCATGACATTTGATACAGATGTCCCTTGGGTCATCCTAAAACATCCTAGAAGGGGTGCCCAAAGGAATCTTAAACAGGAAGTGAGTTATGGACAAAATTCAAAATGGCCACCTAAGCTGTTGACCGTTGACTCAAAAGACACCAAAAGAATCTCCAAAAAGCATAAAATTTGGCACACATGTCCCTTGGGTCATCCTAAGATATCCTAGAAGGGGTGCTCAAAATAATCTGAAACAGGAAGTCAGTTATTGACTAAATTGAAAATGGCCGCCTACAGTATGAAAGATAATGCAAGATACCAAAAGAATCTCATAAAAGCATAAAATGTGGTACAAATGTCCCTTGGATGATCTGAACGCATCCTACTAGGGGTGCCCAAAGAGGTTTTAAATAGGAAGTGACCGCCTAAAGCAGTTGACACAAAATAAAATATAAAGGGAAGTCATAAAAGTGTACCATTTGATACGTACATTGAGTGCTTCTTAATATATCCTAGAAGGGGTTACTTATTTGTTTTTTTGCTTGTTTATTAAACTTTTTAGGAAGGGACCATGTTGAAGAAATTCTAAATGGCTGTTTAAACAGTTGACCACGGCAGTCTGCATATTATGCAGACTCTATTCGACAGGTTAT